>NW_027477993.1:0-41539 GCF_051020955.1 Megalopta genalis
TGGATTTGAAGCTAAAAATTCTACATCGCATTGATTTGAAGCTGAATCATTTGTTTCGCATGGAATTGAAGCTACCTCGTTTGTTCCACCTGCTTTTGAAGCTATATCACATATATCGCATTGATTTGCAGCTGAATCATGTGTTTCGCATGGATTTGAAGCTAACTCGTTCGTTTCGCCTGTATCTGAAGCTAAATCACTTATATCGCAAGTATTTGAAGCTAAATCATGTGTTTCGCATGGATGTGAAGCTTAACCTTCTACATCGCATTGATTTGCAGCTGAATCATGTGTTTCGTATGGATTTGAAGCTAACTCGTTCGTTTCGCCTGTATTTGAAGCTATATCACTTATATCGCAAGTATTTGAAGCTAAATCATTTGTTTCGCTTGGATTTGAAGCTAAACCTTCTACATCGCATTGATTTGAAGCTAACTCGTTTGTTTCGCATGCAGTTGAAGCTAAATCATGTCTTTCACAAGTATTTGAGGATGAACCATTTGAATCGCATGGATTTGAACCTGAGCCTTCTACTTCGCACTGATGTGCAGCCAAATAATGTGTTTCGCATGGATTTGAAGCTAACCCTTCAACATCCCATGGATTTGAAGCTAAATCATGTGTTTGGCATGGATTTGAAGCTAAACCTTCTACATCGCATTGATTTGCAGCTGAATCATGTGTTTCGCATGGATTTGAAGCTAACTCGTTCGTTTCGCCTGTATTTGAAGCTATATCACTTATATCGCAAGTATTTGAAGCTAAATCATTTGTTTCGCTTGGATTTGAAGCTAAAAATTCTACATCGCATTGATTTGAAGCTGAATCATTTGTTTCGCATGGAATTGAAGCTACCTCGTTTGTTCCACCTGCTTTTGAAGCTATATCACATATATCGCATTGATTTGCAGCTGAATCATGTGTTTCGCATGGATTTGAAGCTAACTCGTTCGTTTCGCCTGTATCTGAAGCTAAATCACTTATATCGCAAGTATTTGAAGCTAAATCATGTGTTTCGCATGGATGTGAAGCTTAACCTTCTACATCGCATTGATTTGCAGCTGAATCATGTGTTTCGTATGGATTTGAAGCTAACTCGTTCGTTTCGCCTGTATTTGAAGCTATATCACTTATATCGCAAGTATTTGAAGCTAAATCATTTGTTTCGCTTGGATTTGAAGCTAAACCTTCTACATCGCATTGATTTGAAGCTAACTCGTTTGTTTCGCATGCAGTTGAAGCTAAATCATGTCTTTCACAAGTATTTGAGGATGAACCATTTGAATCGCATGGATTTGAACCTGAGCCTTCTACTTCGCACTGATGTGCAGCCAAATAATGTGTTTCGCATGGATTTGAAGCTAACCCTTCAACATCCCATGGATTTGAAGCTAAATCATGTGTTTGGCATGGATTTGAAGCTAAACCTTCTACATCGCATTGATTTGCAGCTGAATCATGTGTTTCGCATGGATTTGAAGCTAACTCGTTCGTTTCGCCTGTATTTGAAGCTATATCACTTATATCGCAAGTATTTGAAGCTAAATCATTTGTTTCGCTTGGATTTGAAGCTAAGCCTTCTACTTCGCATTGATTTGAAGCTGAATCATTTGTTTCGCATGAATTGAAGCTACCTCGTTTGTTCCACCTGCTTTTGAAGCTATATCACATATATCGCATTGATTTGCAGCTGAATCATGTGCTTCGCATGGATTTGAAGCTAACTCGTTCGTTTCGCCTGTATCTGAGCTATATCACTTATATCGCAAGTATTTGAAGCTAAATCATGTGTTTCGCATGGATGTGAAGCTTAACCTTCTACATCGCATTGATTTGCAGCTGAATCATGTGTTTCGTATGGATTTGAAGCTAACTCGTTCGTTTCGCCTGTATTTGAAGCTATATCACTTATATCGCAAGTATTTGAAGCTAAATCATTTGTTTCGCTTGGATTTGAAGCTAAACCTTCTACATCGCATAGATTTGAAGCTAACTCGTTTGTTTCGCATGCAGTTGAAGCTAAATCATGTCTTTCACAAGTATTTGAGGATGAACCATTTGAATCGCATGGATTTGAACCTGAGCCTTCTACTTCGCACTGATGTGCAGCCAAATAATGTGTTTCGCATGGATTTGAAGCTAACCCTTCAACATCCCATGGATTTGAAGCTAAACCTTCTACATCGCATTGATTTGCAGCTGAATCATGTGTTTCGCATGGATTTGAAGCTAAACCTTCTACATCGCATTGATTTGCAGCTGAATCATGTGTTTCGCATGGATTTGAAGCTAACTCGTTCGTTTCGCCTGTATTTGAAGCTATATCACTTATATCGCAAGTATTTGAAGCTAAATCATTTGTTTCGCTTGGATTTGAAGCTAAAAATTCTACATCGCATTGATTTGAAGCTAACTCGTTTGTTTCGCATGCAGTTGAAGCTAAATCATGTCTTTCACAAGTATTTGAAGATGAACCATTTGTTTCGCATGGATTTGAAGCTAAGCCTTCTACTTCGCATTGATTTGAAGCTGAATCATTTGTTTCGCATGGAATTGAAGCTACCTCGTTTGTTCCACCTGCTTTGAAGCTATATCACATATATCGCATTGATTTGCAGCTGAATCATGTGTTTCGCATGGATTTGAAGCTAACTCGTTTGTTTCGCATGCAGTTGAAGGTATATCACTTATATTCGCAAGTATTAGAAGCAAAATCATTCGTTTCGCATTGATTTGAAGATAAGGCTTCTACTTCGTATTGACTTGTAGCTAAATCATGTGTTCCGCATGGATTTGAAGCTAAGCCTTCTACTTCGCATTGATTTGAAGCTAAATCATGTATTTCGCTTGGATTTGAAGCTAACTCGTTTGTTGCGCATGCAGTTGAAACTAAATCATGTATATCACAAATATTCGAAGCTAAACCATTTGTTTCGCATGGATTTGAAGATAAGCCTTCTACTTCGCATTGATTTGAAGCTAAATAATGTGATACGCGTGGATTTGAAGGCAACTTGTTTGTTTCGCATGTAGTTGAAGCTAAATCATGTATATCAGAAGTATTTGAAGCTAAACCAATTGATTCCCATGGATTTGAATCTAAGCCTTCTACTTCGCATTGAATTGATGCTAAATCATGTATTTCGCATGGATTTGAAGCTAACTCGTTTGTTTCGCATGCAGTTGAAGTTAAATCATGTTTATCACAAGTATCTGAATCTAAACCATGTGTTTCGCTTGTATTTGAAGTTAACTCGTTTGTTTCGCAAGCAGTTGAAGCTAAATCATGTATATCACAAGTTTTTGAAGCTAAACCATTTGTTTCCCATTGATTCGAAGCTAAAATTCCTACATCGCATTGATTTGGAACTAAATCATGTATTTCGCATGTATTTGAAGCTAACTCGTTTGCTTCGCATGCAGTTGAAGCTAAATCATTTGTATCAGAAGTATTTGGAGCTAAAACCATTTCTTTCGCATTGATGTGAATCTAAGCATTCTACTTCGCATGGATTTGATGCTAAGCCTTTTATTCGCATTGATTGAAGCCACATCATGTGTTTCGAATGGATATGAAGCTAACTCGTTTATTTCGCATACAGTTCAAGCTAAATCATGTACATCACAAGTATTTGAAGCTAAACCATTTGATTCGCATGGATTTGAAGCTAAGCCTTCTATTTCGCATTGATTGAAGCCAAATCATGTGCTGCGAATGGATTTGAAGCTAACTCGTTTGTTTCGCATGCAGTTGTAGCTAAATCATGTATGTTACAAGTAGTTGAAGCAAAACCATTTGTTCCGCATGGATTTGAAGCTAAGCCTTCTACTTCGCATTTATTTGAAGCTAAATCATGTGTTTCGTTTGGAGTTTAAGCTAACACGTTTGTTTCACATGCAGTTGAAGCTAAATCATGTATATCACAAGTATTTGCAGCTGAACCATTCGTATCGCATCAATATTAATCAAAACCATGTGTTTCGCATGATTTTGAAGCTAAATCATGTTTTTCACAAGTATTTGAAGCCGAACCATTAGATCCGCATGGATTTGAAGCTAAGCCTTCTACTCCGCACTGATTTGAAGCTAAATCATGTGTTTCGCTTGGATTTGTATCTAAGCCTTCTAGTTCGCATTGATTTGAAGCTAAATCATGTGTTTCGCATGGATTTGAAGCTAACTCGTATGTTTCGCATGCAGTTGAAGCTAAATCATTTGTATCAGAAGTATTTGGAGCTAAACCATTTCTTTCGCATTGATGTGAATCTAAGCCTTCTACTTCGCATTGATTTGAAGCTAACTCGATTGTTTAGCCTGCATTTGAAGCTATATCACTTATATCGCAATTATCTGACGATAAATCATTTGTTTTTTTTTCTATTTGAAACTAAGCCTTCTACTTCGCATTGATTTAAAGCTAAATCATGTGATTCGCATGGATTTGAAGCTAACTCGTTTGTGTCGCCTGCATGAGTTGATGCTAAATCATGTGTTTCGCTTGGATTTGACGCTAACTCGTTAGATTCGCATGAACTTGAAGCTAAATCATGTTTATCACAAGTATCTGAATCTTATCCATCTGTTTCGCAAGAATATGAAGCTAAACCATGTGTTTCGTATGAATTGGAAGCTAAATCATGTGTACCGCATGGATTTGAATCTATCTCTTTTGTTTCGCATGCACTTGGAGCGAAATCATGTATATCACATGTATTTGAAGCTAAACCATTTTTATCGCATGGATTTGAAGCTAACTCGTTTGTTTCGCATGCAGTTTAACCCACATCACATGTATTCGCTAGTATTTGAAACTAAATCATTCGTTTCGCATGGATTTGAAGCTAAACCTTCTACATCGCATTGATTTGTAGCTAAACCATTTGTTTCGCATGGATTTGAATCTAAGCGTGTACTTAGAGTTGATTTGAAGCTGAATCATGTGTTTCGCATGGAATTGACGCTAAACCTTCTACTTCGCATTGATTTGAAACTAAATCATGTGTATCGTTTGGATTTGAAGCTAACTCGTTTTTTCCGCATGCAGTTCAATCTAAATCATGTATATCATAAGTATCTGAAGCTAAACAATTTGTTTCGCATGTATTTGATGCTAAACCACGTGTTTCGCATAAATTTGAACCTAAATCATGTGTTTTGCATGCATTTGAAGCTTAATCATGTGTTTTAATGGATTTGAAGCTAACTCGTTTGTTTCGACCGCATTTGGAGCTATATCACTTAGATCGCAAGTATCTGAAACTAAATCATTTGTTTCTCATGAATTTGAAGCTAATTCTTGCACTTCGTATTGATTTAAAGCTAAATCATGTGTTTCGCATGGATTTGAAGCTAACTCGTTTGTTTCGCATGCATGTGAAGCTATATTACCTATATCACAAGTATCTGAAGCTAATCCATTTGTTTAGCAAGAATATGAAGCTATACCATGTGTTTCGCAAGAATTTGAAGCTAAATCATGTGTTTCACATGGATATGAAGCTAACTCGTTTGTTTTGCCTGAATTTGAAGCTATATCATTTATATCGCACGTATTTGAAGCTAAATGATTTGTGTCGCATGGGTTTGAAGCTCATCCTTCTACATCGCATTGATTTGAAGCTAAATCTAGTGTATCGCATGGATTGAAGCTAACTCGTTCGTTTCGTCCGCCTTTGTATCTATATCACATATATCTCAAGTATTTGAAGCTAAATGATTTGTTTCGTATGGATTTGAAGCTAAACCTTCTGAATCGCATCAATTTGTAGCTAAATCATGTCTTTCGCTTGGACTTGAAGCTAACTCGTTTGTTTCGTCTGCATTTGAAGCTATATCACTTTTATCGCAAGTATCTGAAGCTAAACATTTTTTTCGCATGGATTCGGAGCTAAACCTTCTACATCGCATTGATTTGAAGCCAAATCATGTGTTTCGCATGCATTTGAAGCTTAATCATGTGTTTCGCATGGATTTGAAGCTAACTCGTTTGTTTCGCCTGCATTCGAAGCTATATCAATTATATCGCAAGCATCTGAAGCTAAATCACTTGTTTCTCATGGATTCAAAGCTAAGTCATCTACTTCCCATTAATTTGAAGCTAAATCATGTGTTTCGCTTGGATTGAAAGCTATGCCTCCTACTTCGTATTGATTTGAAGCTAAATCATATGTTTCGCTTGGATTTGAAGCTAACTCGTTTTTCCGCATGCTGTTGAAGCTAAATCATGTATACCACAAATGTTTGTATCTAAACCATTTGTTTCGCATGGAATTGACGCTAAACCTTCTACTTCGCATTGATTTGAAACTAAATCATGTGTATCGTTTGGATTTGAAGCTAACTCGTTTTTTCCGCATGCAGTTCAATCTAAATCATGTATATCATAAGTATCTGAAGCTAAACAATTTGTTTCGCATGTATTTGATGCTAAACCACGTGTTTCGCATAAATTTGAACCTAAATCATGTGTTTTGCATGCATTTGAAGCTTAATCATGTGTTTTGCATGGATTTGAAGCTAACTCGTTTGTTTCGACCGCATTTGGAGCTATATCACTTAGATCGCAAGTATCTGAAACTAAATCATTTGTTTCTCATGAATTTGAAGCTAATTCTTGCACTTCGTATTGATTTAAAGCTAAATCATGTGTTTCGCATGGATTTGAAGCTAACTCGTTTGTTTCGCCTGCATTTGAAGCTATATCATTTCTATCGCAAGTATTTGAAGCTAAACCATTTGATTCGTTTGGATTTGAAGCTAAGCCTTCTACATTGCATTGATTAGAAGCTAAATCATGTATATCACAAGTATCTGAAGCAAAGCCATTTGTTGCGTAAAAATATGAAGCTAAACCATGTGTTACGCATGAATTTGGAGCTAACTCGATTGTTTCGCATGCAGTTGAAGCTAAATCATGAATATGACAAGTATTTGAAGCTAAACCATTTGATTCGTTTGGATTTGAAGCTAAGCCTTCTACATTGCATTGATTGGAAGCTGTATCATGTGTTTCGCATGGATTTGGAGCTAACTCGATTGTTTCGCATGCAGTTGAAGCTAAATCATGTATATCACAAGTATTTGAAGCTAAACCATTTGATTCGTTTGGATTTGAAGCTAAGCCTTCTACATTGCATTGATTAGAAGCTAAATCATGTATATCACAAGTATCTGAAGCAAAGCCATTTGTTGCGTAAAAATAAGAAGCTAAACCATGTGTTTCGCATGAATTTGAAGCTAACTCGTTTGTTTCGCATGCATTTGAAGCAGTATCCCGTATTTTCGCAAGTATTTGAAGATAAATCACACGTTTCGCATGGATTTGAAGCCAAGCCTTCTACTTCGTATTGATTTGAACCTAGATCATGTGTTTCGCTTGGATTTGAAGCTAACTCGTTTGTTTCGCATGCATGTGAAGCAGTATCCCTTATATTCGCAAGTATTTGAAAATAAATCATTCGTGTCGCATGGATTTGAAGCTAATCCTTCTACTTCGCATTCATTAGAAGCTAAATCATCTGTTTCGCTTGGATTTGAAGTTGACACGTTTGCTTCACATACAGTTGAAACGAAATCATGTATATCACAAGTATCTGAAGCAAAGCCATTCGTTTCGTAAGAATATGAAGCTAAATCATGTGTTTCGCTTGGATTTGAAGCTACCTCGTTTGTTTCGCTTGCAGTTGAAGCTAAATCATGTGTATCACTAATATTTGAGGCTAAACCAATTGTTTCTCGTGGATATGAAGCTATACTTCTACTTCGCATTGAATTGAAGCTAAATCATTTGTCTCGCATGTATTTGGAGCTAACTCGTTTGTTTCTCCTGCATTTGAAGCTATATCACTTATATCGCAAGTAACTGAACCTAAATCATCTGTTTCACATGTATTTGAAGCTAAGCCTTCTACTTCGCATTGATTTGAAGCTAAATCATGTTTATCGCATGCATTTTGAAGCTAACTCGTTTGAATCGTCTGCATTTGAAGCTATATCACCTATATCCCAAGTGTTTGAAGCTAAATCATTTGTTTCGCATAGATGTGAAACTACGCCTTCTACTTCGCATTGATTTGTAACTAAATCATTTTTTTCGCATGGATTTGGTGCTATCTCGCTTGTTTCGCATGCACTTGAAGCAAAATCATGTATGTTACTAGTAGTTGAAGCAAAACCATTTGTTCCGCATGGATTTGAAACTAAGCCTTCTACATCGCATTGATTTGAAGCTAAATCATTTGTTTCGCGTGGATTTGAAGCTAAGCCTTCTACTTCGCATTGATATGAAGCTATATCATGTGTCTTGCTTGTATTTGAAGATAACTCGTTTACTACGAATGCAGTTCAAGCCAAATCATGTATATCACAAGTATATGAATCTGTTTCGCGAGAATATGAAGCTAAGAAGCTAAACCATGTGATTCGCATGAATTTGAAGCTAAATCATGTGTATCGCTTGATTTTGAAGCTAACTCGTTTGTTTTGCATGCACTTGGTGCTAAATCATGTATATAACAAGTGTTTGAAGCTTAACCACTAGTATCGCATGGATTTGAAGCTAACTCGTTTGTTTCGCATGCAGTTTAACCCACATCACATGTATTCGCTAGTATTTGAAACTAAATCATTCGTTTCGCATGGATTTGAAGCTAAACCTTCTACATCGCATTGATTTGTAGCTAAACCATTTGTTTCGCATGGATTTGAAGCTAACTCGTTCGTTTCGCCTGCATTTGAAGGTATATCACTTATATCGCAAGTACTTGAAACTAAATCATGTGTTTCATTGGATTTGAAGCTAAACCTTATACATCGCATTGATTTGAAGCTAACTCGTTTGTTTCGCATGCAGTTGAAGCTAAATCATGTCTTTCACAAGTATTTGAAGATGAACCATTTGAATCACATGGATTTGAACCTGAGCCTTCTACTTCGCACAGATGTGCAGCCAAATAATGTGTCTCGCATGGATTTGAAGCTAAACCTTCTACATCCCATGGATTTGAAGCTAAATCATGTGTTTGGCATGGATTTGAAGCTAAACCTTCTAGATCGCATTGATTTGCAGCTGAATCATGTGTTTCGCATGGATTTGAAGCTAACTCGTTCGTTTCGCCTGTATCTGAAGTTATATCACTTATATCGCAAGTATTTGAAGCTAAATCATGTGTTTCGCTTGGATTTGAAGCTAAACCTACTACATCGCATTGATTTGAAGCTAAATCGTGTGTTTCGCATGGATTTGAAGTTAACTCGTTTGTTTCGCATGCAGTTGTAGCTAAATAATGTATATCACAAGTATTTGTAGCTAAACCATTTGTTTCGCATGGATTTGAAGCTAAGCCTCCTACTTCGCATTGATTTGAAGCTGAATCATTTGTTTCGCATGGAATTGAAGCTACCTCGTTTGTTCCTCCTGCTTTTGAAGCTATATCACTTGTATCGCATGTATTTGAAGCTAAATCATATGTGTCGCATGGATGTGAAGCTTAACCTTCTACATCGCATTGATTTGCAGCTGAATCATGTGTTTCGCATGGATTTGAAGCTAACTCGTTCGTTTCGCCTGTATTTGAATCTATATCACTTATATCGCAAGTATTTGAAGCTAAATCATGTGTTTCGCTTGGATTTGAAGCTAAACCTTATACATCGCATTGATTTGAAGCTAACTCGTTTGTTTCGCATGCAGTTGAAGCTAAATCATGTCTTTCACAAGTATTTGAAGATGAACCATTTGAATCGCATGGATTTGAACCTGAGCCTTCTACTTCGCACTGATGTGCAGCCAAATAATGTGTTTCGCATGGATTTGAAGCTAAACCTTCAACATCCCATGGATTTGAAGCTAAATCACGTGTTTGGCATGGATTTGAAGCTAAACATTCTACATCGCATTGATTTGCAGCTGAATCATGTGTTTCGCACGGATTTGAAGCTAAACCTTCTACATCGCATTGATTTGAAGCTAAATAGTGTGTTTCGCATGGATTTGAAGTTAACTCGTTTGTTTCGCATGCAGTTGTAGCTAAATAATGTATATCACAAGTATTTGTAGCTAAACCATTTGTTTCGCATGGATTTGAAGCTAAGCCTTCTACTTCGAGTTGATTTAAAGCTAAATCATGTGTTTCGCATGGATAAGAAGCTAAACCTTCTACATCGCATTGATTTGAAGCTAAATTATGTGTTTCGCATGGATTTGAAGCTAAGCCTTCTACTTCTCATTGATTTGAAGCTAAATCATGTGTATCACAAGTATCTGAATCTAAACCATTTGTTTCGCACTGATTTGAAGCTAAGCCTTCTACTTCGCATTGGTTTGAAGCTAGATCATGTGTTTCGCATGTATTTGAAGCTAACTCGATTGTTTCGCATGCAGATGAAGCTATATCCGAAGTGTTTGAAGCTCAATCGTTTGTTCCGCATGGATTTGAAGCTAATCCTTCTACTTCGCATTGATTTGAAGCTACATCATGTGTATCGCATGGATTTTGAAGCTAACTCATTTGATTCGTCTGCATTTGAAGCTATATCAATTATATCCCAAGTGTTTGAAGCTAAATCATTTGTTTCGCGTTGATTTGAAGCTAAACCATCTACATCGCATTGATTTGAAGCTATATCATGTGTTTCGCTTGGATTTGAAGCAAAACCTTCTACATCGCATTGATTTGAAGCTAACTCGTTTGTTTTGCATGCAGTTGAAGCTAAATCATGTCTTTCACAAGAATTTGAAGATGAACCATTTGAATCTCATGGATTTGAACCTGCGCCTTCTACTTCGCACTGATGTGCAGCCAAATAATGTGTTTCGCATGGATTTGAAGCTAAACCTTCTACATCGCATTGATTTGAAGCTAACTCGTTTGTTTCGCATGCAGTTGAAGCTAAATCATGTCTTTCACAAGTATTTGAAGATGAACCATTTGAATCGCATGGATTTGAACCTGAGCCTTCTACTTCGCACAGATGTCCAGCCAAATAATGTGTTTCGCATGGATGTGAAGCTAAACCTTCTACATGCATTGATTTGCAGCTGAATCATGTGTTTCGCATGGATTTGAAGCAAACTCGTTCGTTTCGCCTGCATTTGAAGGTATATCACTTATATCGCAAGTATTTGAAGCTAAATCATGTGTTTCATTGGATTTGAAGCT
Source organism: Megalopta genalis (assembly GCF_051020955.1). Classification (NCBI taxonomy): domain Eukaryota; kingdom Metazoa; phylum Arthropoda; class Insecta; order Hymenoptera; family Halictidae; genus Megalopta; species Megalopta genalis. Next base: position 11,161 of record NW_027477993.1, read on the forward strand.
AAACCTTATACATCGCATTGATTTGAAGCTAACTCGTTTGTTTCGCATGCAGTTGAAGCTAAATCATGTCTTTCACAAGTATTTGAAGATGAACCATTTGAATCGCATGGATTTGAACCTGAGCCTTCTACTTCGCACAGATGTGCAGCCAAATAATGTGTCTCGCATGGATTTGAAGCTAAACCTTCTACATCCCATGGATTTGAAGCTAAATCATGTGTTTGGCATGGATTTGAAGCTAAACCTTCTAGATCGCATTGATTTGCAGCTGAATCATGTGTTTCGCATGGATTTGAAGCTAACTCGTTCGTTTCCTCTGTATCTGAAGCTACATGACTTATATCGCAAGTATTTGAAGCTGAATCATGTGTTTCGCTTGGATTTGAAGCTAAACATTCTACATCGCATTGATTTGAAGCTAAATCGTGTGTTTCGCATGGATTTGAAGTTAACTCGTTTGTTTCGCATGCAGTTGTAGCTAAATAATGTATATCACGATTATTTGTAGCTAAACCATTTGTTTCGCATGGATTTGAAGCTAAGCCTTCTACTTCGCATTGATTTGAAGCTGAATCATTTGTTTCGCATGGAATTGAAGCTACCTCGTTTGTTCCTCCTGCTTTTGAAGCTATATCACTTATATCGCATGTATTTGAAGCTAAATCATATGTGTCGCATGGATGTGAAGCTTAACCTTCTACATCGCATTGATTTGCAGCTGAATCATGTGTTTCGCATGGATTTGAAGCTAACTCGATCGTTTCGCCTGTATTTGAAGGTATATCACTTATATCGCAAGTATTTGAAGCTAAATCATGTGTTTCGCTTGGATTTGAAGCTAAACCTTATACATCGCATTGATTTGATGCTAACTCGTTTGTTTCGCATGCAGTTGAAGCTAAATCATGTCTTTCACAAGTATTTGAAGATGAACCATTTGAATCGCATGGATTTGTACCTGAGCCTTCTACTTCGCGCTGATGTGCAGCCAAATAATGTGTTTCGCATGGATTTGAAGCTAACTCGTTCGTTTCGCCTGTATTTGAAGCTATATCACTTATATCGCATGAATTTGAAGCTAACTCGTTCGTTTCGCCTGTATCTGAAGTTATATCACTTATATCGCAAGTATTTGAAGCTAAATCATGTGTTTCGCTTGGATTTGAAGCTAAACCTACTACATTGCATTGATTTGAAGCTAAATCGTGTGTTTCGCATGGATTTGAAGTTAACTCGTTTGTTTCGCATGCAGTTGTAGCTAAATAATGTATATCACATGTATTTGTAGCTAAACCATTTGTTTCGCATGGATTTGAAGCTAAGCCTTCTACTTCGCATTGATTTGAAGCTGAATCATTTGTTTCGCATGGAATTGAAGCAACCTCGTCTGTTCCTCCTGCTTTTGAAGCTATATCACTTATATCGCATGTATTTGAAGCTAAATCATATGTGTCGCATGGATGTGAGGCTTAACCTTCTACATCGCATTGATTTGCAGCTGAATCATGTGTTTCGCATGGATTTGAAGCTAACTCGTTCGTTTCGCCTGTATTTGAATCTATATCACTTATATCGCAAGTATTTGAAGCTAAATCATGTGTTTCGCTTGGATTTGAAGCAAAACCTTCTACATCGCATTGATTTGAAGCTAACTCGTTTGTTTTGCATGCAGTTGAAGCTAAATCATGTCTTTCACAAGTATTTGAAGATGAACCATTTGAATCTCATGGATTTGAACCTGCGCCTTCTACTTCGCACTGATGAGCAGCCAAATAATGTGTTTCGCATGGATTTGAAGCTAAACCTTCTACATCGCATTGATTTGAAGCTAACTCGTTTGTTTCGCATGCAGTTGAAGCTAAATCATGTCTTTCACAAGTCTTTGAAGATGAACCATTTGAATCGCATGGATTTGTACCTGAGCCTTCTACTTCGCGCTGATGTGCAGCCAAATAATGTGTTTCGCATGGATTTGAAGCTAACTCGTTCGTTTCGCCTGTATTTGAAGCTATATCACTTATATCGCATGAATTTGAAGCTAAATCATATGTGTCGCATGGATGTGAAGCTTAACCTTCTACATCGCATCGATTTGCAGCTGAATCATGTGTTTCGCATGGATTTGAATCTAACTCGTTCGTTTCGCCTGTATCTAAAGTTATATCACTTATATCGCAAGTATTTGAAGCTAAATCATGTGTTTCGCTTGGATTTGAAGCTAAACCTACTACATTGCATTGATTTGAAGCTAAATCGTGTGTTTCGCATGGATTTGAAGTTAACTCGTTTGTTTCGCATGCAGTTGTAGCTAAATAATGTATATCACAAGTATTTGTAGCTAAACCATTTGTTTCGCATGGATTTGAAGCTAAGCCTTCTACTTCGCATTGACTTGAAGCTGAATCATTTGTTTCGCATGGAATTGAAGCTACCTCGTCTGTTCGTCCTGCTTTTGAAGCTATATCACTTATATCGCATGTATTTGAAGCTAAATCTTATCTGTCGCATGGATGTGAAGCTTAACCTTCTACATCGCATTGGTTTGCAGCTGAATCATGTGTTTCGCATGGATTTGAAGCTAACTCGTTCGTTTCGCCTCTATTTGAGTCTATATCACTTATATCGCAAGTATTTGAAGCTAAATCATGTGTTTCGCTTGGATTTGAATCTGAGCCATGTACTTCGAGTTGATTTGAAGCTAAATCATGTGTTTCGCATGGATTTGAAGCTAACTCGTTCGTTGCGCATGCAGTTAAATCTAAATAACGTATTTCACAAGTATTTGTAACTAAACCATTTGTTTCGCATGGATTTGAATCTGAGCCTTGTACTTCGAGTTGATTTAAAGCTAAATCATGTGTTTCGCATGGATTTGAAGCTAAACCTTCTACATCGCATTGATTTGAAGCTAAATTATGTGTTTCGCATGGATTTGAAGCAAAGCCTTCTACTTCTCATTGATTTGAAGCTAAATCATGTGTATCACAAGTATCTGAATCTAAACCATTTGTTTCGCACTGATTTGAAGCTAAGCCTTCTACTTCGCATTGGTTTGAAGCTAGATCATGTGTTTCGCATGTATTTGAAGCTAACTCGATTGTTTCGCATGCAGATGAAGCTATATCCGAAGTGTTTGAAGCTCAATCGTTTGTTCCGCATGGATTTGAAGCTAATCCTTCTACTTCGCATTGATTTGAAGCTACATCATGTGTATCGCATGGATTTTGAAGCTAACTCATTTGATTCGTCTGCATTTGAAGCTATATCAATTATATCCCAAGTGTTTGAAGCTAAATCATTTGTTTCGCGTTGATTTGAAGCTAAACCATCTACATCGAATTGATTTGAAGCTATATCATGTGTTTCGCTTGGATTTGAAGCAAAACCTTCTACATCGCATTGATTTGAAGCTAACTCGATTGTTTTGCATGCAGTTGAAGCTAAATCATGTCTTTCACAAGTATTTGAAGATGAACCATTTGAATCGCATGGATTTGAACCTGAGCCTTCTACTTCGCACAGATGTGCAGCCAAATAATGTGTTTCGCATGGATGTGAAGCTAAACCTTCTACATCGCATTGATTTGAAGCTAACTCGTTTGTTTCGCATGCAGTTGAAGCTAAATCATGTCTTTCACAAGTATTTGAAGATGAACCATTTGAATCGCATGGATTTGAACCTGAGCCTTCTACTTCGCACAGATGTGCAGCCAAATAATGTGTTTCGCATGGATGTGAAGCTAAACCTTCTACATCCCATGGATTTGAAGCTAAACCTTCTACATCCCATGGATTTGAAGCTAAATCATGTGTTTGGCATGGATTTGAAGCTAAACCATCTAGATCGCATTGATTTGCAGCTGAATCATGTGTTTCGCATGGATTTGAAGCTAACTCGTTCGTTTCCTCTGTATCTGAAGCTACATCACTTATATCGCAAGTATTTGAAGCTGAATCATGTGTTTCGCTTGGATTTGAAGCTAAACCTTCTACATCGCATTGATTTGAAGCTAAATCGTGTGTTTCGCATGGATTTGAAGTTAACTCGTTTGTTTCGCATGCAGTTGTAGCTAAATAATTTATATCACGATTATTTGTAGCTAAACCATTTGTTTCGCATGGATTTGAAGCTAAGCCTTCTACTTCGCATTGATTTGAAGGTGAATCATTTGTTTCGCATGGAATTGAAGCTACCTCGTTTGTTCCTCCTGCTTTTGAAGCTATATCACTTATATCGCATGTATTTGAAGCTAAATCATATGTGTCGCATGGATGTGAAGCTTAACCTTCTACATCGCATTGATTTGCAGCTGAATCATGTGTTTCGCATGGATTTGAAGCTAACTCGTTCGTTTCGCCTGTATTTGAAGGTATATCACTTATATCGCAAGTATTTGAAGCTAAATCATGTGTTTCGCTTGGATTTGTAGCTAAACCTTATACATCGCATTGATTTGAAGCTAACTCGTTTGTTTCGCATGCAGTTGAAGCTAAATCATGTCTTTCACAAGTATTTGAAGATGAACCATTTGAATCGCATGGATTTGTACCTGAGCCTTCTACTTCGCGCTGATGTGCAGCCAAATAATGTGTTTCGCATGGATTTGAAGCTAACTCGTTCGTTTCGCCTGTATTTGAAGCTATATCACTTATATCGCATGAATTTGAAGCTAAATCATATGTGTCGCATGGATGTGAAGCTCAACCTTCTACATCGCATTGATTTGCAGCTGAATCATGTGTTTCGCATGGATTTGAAGCTAACTCGTTCGTTTCGCCTGTATCTGAAGTTATATCACTTATATCGCAAGTATTTGAAGCTAAATCATGTGTTTCGCTTGGATTTGAAGCTAAACCTACTACATTGCATTGATTTGAAGCTAAATCGTGTGTTTCGCATGGATTTGAAGTTAACTCGTTTGTTTCGCATGCAGTTGTAGCTAAATAATGTATATCATAAGTATTTGTAGCTAAACCATTTGTTTCGCATGGATTTTAAGCTAAGCCTTCTACTTCGCATTGATTTGAAGCTGAATCATTTGTTTCGCATGGAATTGAAGCTTCCTCGTCTGATCCTCCTGCTTTTGAAGCTATATCACTTATATCGCATGTATTTGAAGCTAAATCATATGTGTCGCATGGATGTGAAGCTTAACCTTCTACATCGCATTGATTTGCAGCTGAATCATGTGTTTCGCATGGATTTGAAGCTAACTCGTTCGTTTCCTCTGTATCTGAAGCTACATCACATATATCGCAAGTATTTGAAGCTGAATCATGTGTTTCGCTTGGATTTGAAGCTAAACCTTCTACATCGCATTGATTTGAAGCTAAATCGTGTGTTTCGCATGGATTTGAAGTTAACTCGTTTGTTTCGCATGCAGTTGTAGCTAAATAATTTATATCACGATTATTTGTAGCTAAACCATTTGTTTCGCATGGATTTGAAGCTAAGCCTTCTACTTCGCATTGATTTGAAGCTGAATCATTTGTTTCGCATGGAATTGAAGCTACCTCGTTTGTTCCTCCTGCTTTTGAAGCTATATCACTTATATCGCATGTATTTGAAGCTAAATCATATGTGTCGCATGGATTTGAAGCTAAACCTTCTACATCGCATTGATTTGCAGCTGAATCATGTGTTTCGCATGGATTTGAAGCTAACTCGTTCGTTGCGCATGCAGTTAAATCTAAATAACGTATTTCACAAGTATTTGTAACTAAACCATTTGTTTCGCATGGATTTGAATCTTAGCCTCGTACTTCGAGTTGATTTAAAGCTCAATCATGTGTTTCGCATGGATTTGAAGCTAAACCTTCTACATCGCATTGATTTGAAGCTAAATTATGTGTTTCGCATGGATTTGAAGCTAAGCCTTCTACTTCTCATTGATTTGAAGCTAAATCATGTGTATCACAAGTATCTGTATCTAAACCATTTGTTTCGCATTGATTTGAAGCTAAGCCTTCTACTTCGCATTGGTTTGAAGCTAGATCATGTGTTTCGCATGTATTTGAAGCTAACTCGATTGTTTCGCATGCAGATGAAGCTATATCCGAAGTGTTTGAAGCTCAATCGTTTGTTCCGCATGGATTTGAAGCTAATCCTTCTACTTCGCATTGATTTGAAGCTACATCATGTGTATCGCATGGATTTTGAAGCTAACTCATTTGATTCGTCTGCATTTGAAGCTATATCAATTATATCCCAAGTGTTTGAAGCTAAGTCATTTGTTTCGCGTTGATTTGAAGCTAAACCATCTACATCGAATTGATTTGAAGCTATATCATGTGTTTCGCTTGGATTTGAAGCAAAACCTTCTACATCGCATTGATTTGAAGCTAACTCGATTGTTTTGCATGCAGTTGAAGCTAAATCATGTCTTTCACAAGTATTTGAAGATGAACCATTTGAATCTCATGGATTTGAACCTGCGCCTTCTACTTCGCACTGATGTGCAGCCAAATAATGTGTTTCGCATGGATTTGAAGCTAAACCTTCTACATCGCATTGATTTGAAGCTAACTCGTTTGTTTCGCATGCAGTTGAAGCTAAATCATGTCTTTCACAAGTATTTGAAGATGAACCATTTGAATCGCATGGATTTGAACCTGAGCCTTCTACTTCGCACAGATGTGCAGTCAAATAATGTGTTTCGCATGGATGTGAAGCTAAACCTTCTACATGCATTGATTTGCAGCTGAATCATGTGTTTCGCATGGATTTGAAGCTAACTCGTTCGTTTCGCCTGCATTTGAAGGTATATCACTTATATCGCAAGTATTTGAAGCTAAATCATGTGTTTCATTGGATTTGAAGCTAAACCTTATACATCGCATTGATTTGAAGCTAACTCGTTTGTTTCGCATGCAGATGAAGCTAAATCATGTCTTTCACAAGTATTTGAAGATGAACCATTTGAATCGCATGGATTTGAACCTGAGCCTTCTACTTCGCGCTGATGTGCAGCCAAATAATGTGTTTCGCGTGGATTTGAAGCTAAACCTTCAACATCCCATGGATTTGAAGCTAAATCATGTGTTTGGCATGGATTTGAAGCTAAACCTTCTACATCGCATTGATTTGCAGCTGAATCATGTGTTTCGCATAGATTTGAAGCTAACTCGTTCGTTTCGCCTGTATTTGAAGGTATATCACTTATATCGCAAGTATTTGAAGCTAAATCATGTGTTTCGCTTGGATTTGAAGCTAAACCTTATACATCGCATTGATTTGAAGCTAACTCGTTTGTTTCGCATGCAGTTGAAGCTAAATCATGTCTTTCACAAGTATTTGAAGATGAACCATTTGAATCGCATGGATTTGAACCTGAGCCTTCTACTTCGCACAGATGTGCAGTCAAATAATGTGTTTCGCATGGATGTGAAGCTAAACCTTCTACATGCATTGATTTGCAGCTGAATCATGTGTTTCGCATGGATTTGAAGCTAACTCGTTCGTTTCGCCTGCATTTGAAGGTATATCACTTATATCGCAAGTATTTGAAGCTAAATCATGTGTTTCATTGGATTTGAAGCTAAACCTTATACATCGCATTGATTTGAAGCTAACTCGTTTGTTTCGCATGCAGTTGAAGCTAAATCATGTCTTTCACAAGTATTTGAAGATGAACCATTTGAATCGCATGGATTTGAACCTGAGCCTTCTACTTCGCGCTGATGTGCAGCCAAATAATGTGTTTCGCATGGATTTGAAGCTAAACCTTCAACATCCCATGGATTTGAAGCTAAATCATGTGTTTGGCATGGGTTTGAAGCTAAACCTTCTACATCGCATTGATTTGCAGCTGAATCATGTGTTTCGCATGGATTTGAAGCTAACTCGTTCGTTTCGCCTGTATTTGAAGGTATATCACTTATATCGCAAGTATTTGAAGCTAAATCATGTGTTTCGCTTGGATTTGAAGCTAAACCTTATACATCGCATTGATTTGAAGCTAACTCGTTTGTTTCGCATGCAGTTGAAGCTAAATCATGTCTTTCACAAGTATTTGAAGATGAACCATTTGAATCGCATGGATTTGAACCTGAGCCTTCTACTTCGCGCTGATGTGCAGCCAAATAATGTGTTTCGCATGGATTTGAAGCTAACTCGTTCGTTTCGCCAGTATTTGTAGCTATATCACTTATATCGCATGAATTTGAAGCTAAATCATATGTGTCGCATGGATGTGAAGCTTAACCTTCTACATCGCATTGATTTGCAGCTGAATCATGTGTTTCGCATGGATTTGAATCTAACTCGTTCGTTTCGCCTGTATCTGAAGTTATATCACTTATATCGCAAGTATTTGAAGCTAAATCATGTGTTTCGCTTGGATTTGAAGCTAAACCTACTACATCGCATTGATTTGAACCTAAATCGTGTGTTTCGCATGGATTTGAAGTTAACTCGTTTGTTTCGCATGCAGTTGTAGCTAAATAATGTATATCACAAGTATTTGTAGCTAAACCATTTGTTTCGCATGGATTTGAAGCTAAGCCTTCTACTTCGCATTGATTTGAAGCTGAATCATTTGTTTCGCATGGAATTGAAGCTACCTCGTTTGTTCCTCCAGCTTTCGAAGCTATATCACTTATATCGCATGAATTTGAAGCTAAATCATGTGTTTCGCATGGATTTGAAACTAACTCGTTTGTTTCGCCTGCATTTGAAGCTGTATCACTTATATTCGCAAGTATTTAAAACTAAATCTTTCGTTTCGCACAGATTTGAAGATAAGCCTTCTACTTCCCATTGATTTGAAGCTAAATCGTGTGTTTCGCATGGATTTGAAGCTATATCACTTATATCGCAAGTATTAGAAGCTAAATCATTTGTTTCGCACGCATTTGAAGCAAAACCTTCTGCATCACATTGATTTGAAGCAGAATCATGTGTTTCTCTTGGTTTTGAAGCTAACTGGTTTGTTTTGGCTGCATTTGAAGCTATATCATATATAGCAAGTATTTGAAGCTAAACCATTTGTTTCGCATGGATTTGAAGCTAAGCATTCTACTTCGCTTTGATTTGAAGCTAAATCACATGTTTCGCTTGGATTTGAAGATAACTTGTTTGTTTCGGATGCAGTTGAAGCTGATTCATGTATATCACAAGTGTTTGGAGCCAAACCATTTGCTTCGCTTGGATTTGAAGCCAAGCCTTCTACTTCGCAATGATTTGATTCTAAATCATATGATTCGCATGGATTTGAAGAAAACTCGTTTGTTTCGCATGCAGTTGAAGCTAAATCATGTTTATCAGAAGTATTTGAAGCTAAACCACTTGTTTCGCATGGATTTGAAGCTAAGCCTTCAACTTCGCATTGATTTGAAGCTAAATCATGTCTATCGCGTGGATTTGAAGCTAACTCGTATGTTTCGCATGCATTTGAAGTTATATCACTTATGTTCGCAAGTACTTGAAGCTGGATCATTCGTTTCGCATGGATTTGAAGCTAACTCGTTTATTTAGCATTTATTTGAAGCTAGTCCTTCTACTTCGCATCGATTTGAAGCTAACTCGTTTGTTTCGCATGCTGTTGAAGATAAATCATGTATATCACACGTATTTGAAGCTAAACCATTTGTTTCGCTGGGATTTCAACCTAAGCCTTCTACTTCGCATTGATTTGAAGTTAATTCACGTGTTATGCTTGGATTTGATGCTAACTCGTTTGTTTTGCATGCAGTTGAAGCTAAATCATGTATATCACAAGTATTTGAAGCTGAACCATTTGTTTTGCATGGATTTGAAGCTAAATCATGTGATTCTCATGGATTTGCAACTAACTCGTTGGTTTCGCCTGCATTCCAAACTATATCACATATATGCGCAACTATTTGAAGCTCGATCATTCGTTTCGCATGGATTTGAAGCTAAATAATTTGTTTCGCATGGAATTGAAGCTACCTCGTTTGTTCCTCCTGCTTTTGAAGCTATATCACTTATATCGCAAGTATCTGAAGCTAAATCATACGTTTCGCATTTTTTTGGAACTAAACCGTCTACATTGCATTGCTTTGCATCTAAATCATGTGTTTCGCATGGATTTGAAGCTAAGCCTTCTACTTCGCAGTAATTTGAAACTAAATCATGTGTGTCGCATTGATTTGAAGCTAATTCGTTTGTCTCGCATGGAGTTGAATATAAATCATGTTCATCACAAGTATCTGAAGCAAATCCATTTGTTTCGCAAATATTTGAAGCTAAATCATTTGTTCCTCATGGATTTGAAGCTCAGCCTTCTACATCGCATTGATTTGAAGCTAAATCATGTGTTTCGCATGGATTTGACGCTAACTCGTTTATTTCGCCTGCATTTGAAGCTATATCACATATATCGCAAGTATTTGAAGCCAAATCATTTGTTTCGCGCGGATTTGAAGCTAAACCTTCTACATCGCATTGGTTTGAAGCTAAATCATGTGTCTCGCTTGTATTAGAAGCTAACTCGTTTGTTTCGAATGCAGTTGAATCTAAATCATGTATATCCCAAGTATTTGAAGCTAAACAATTTGTATCGCATGGATTTGCAGATAAGCCTTCTACTTCGCATTGATTTGAAGTTAAATCATGTGTTTCGCATGGATTTGAAGCTAACGAGATTGTTTCGCCTGCAGTTGAAGCTAAATCATATATATCATAAGTATCTGATGCTAAACAATTTCTTTCGCATGAGATTTGAAGCTAAACCATGTGTTTCTCATGAATATGAACCTGAATCATGTGTTTCGCATTCATTTGATGGTTAATCACATTTTTTGCATGGATTTGAAGCTATCTCGGTTGCTTCGCCTGCATTTGAAGGCATATCATTTATACCGCAAGCATTAGAAGGTAAATCATGTGTTTCGCTTGGATTTGAAGCTAAGCCTTATACTTAGCATTGATTTGAAGCTAAATCATGTGTTTCTCTTGGATTTGAAGCTAACACGTTTGTATCGCATGCAGTTGCAGCTAAATCATGTTTATCACAAGTATCTGAATCTAAACTATTTGTTTCCCAAGAATATGAAGCTAAACCAAGTGCATCTTATGAATTTGAAGCTAAACCATGTGTTTCGCATGGATTTGAATCTAACTCGTTTGTTTCGTCTGCATTTGTAGCTATATCACTTATATCGCAAGTATCTAAAGCAAAATCATTGGTTTCGCGTGGATTTGAAACTAATCCTTCTACATCGCATTGATTTGCTGCTAAATCATGTGTTTCGCATGTATTTGAAGCTGACTCGTTTGTTGCGCATGCAGTTGAATCTAAATAACATATATCACAAGTAATTGTAGCTAAACAATTTGTTTCGCATGGATTTGAATCTAAGCCGTGTACTTCGAATTGATTTGAAGGTAAATCATGTGTTTCGCATAGATTTGAAGCTAAAGCTTCTACATCGCATTGATTTGAAGCTAAATTATGTATTTCGCTTGGATTTGAAGCTGACTCGTTTGTTTCGCATTCATTTGAAGCTATATCACTTAAATCGCATGAATCTGATGCTAAATCATTTGTGTCGCATGGATTTGAAGCTAAACCTTCTGCATAGCATTGATTTGAAGCTAAATCGTCTACATCGCATTGATTTGCAGCTAAATCATATGTTTCGCATGGTTTTGATGGCAAGACTTCTACTTCCCATTGATTTGAAGCTAAATCATGTGTATCGCATGGATTTGAAGCTAACTCGTTCGTTTCGCCTGTATTTGAAGCTATATCACTTATATCGCAAGTATTTGAAGCTAAATCATTTGTTTCGCTTGGATTTGAAGCTAAACCTTCTACATAGCATTGATTTGAAGCTAACTCGTTTGTTTCGCATGCAGTTGAAGCTAAATCATGTCTTTCACAAGTATTTGAGGATGAACCATTTGAATCGCATGGATTTGAACCTGAGCCTTCTACTTCGCACTGATGTGCAGCTAAATAATGTGTTTGGCATGGATTTGAAGCTAAACCTTCTACATCGCATTAATTTGCAGCTGAATCATGTGTTTCGCATGGATTTGAAGCTTACTCGTTCGTTTCCCCTGTATCTGAAGCTACATCACTTATATCCCAAGTATTTGAAGCTAAATCATGTGTTTCGCTTGGATTGGAAGCTAAACCTTCTACATCGCATTGATTTGAAGCTAAATCGTGTGTTTCGCATGGAATTGAAGCTACCTCGTTTGTTCCTCCTGCTTTTGAAGCTATATCACTTATATCGCAAGTATCTGAAGCTAAATCATATGTGTCGCATGGATGTGAAGCTTAACCTTCTACATCGCATTGATTTGCAGCTGAATCATGTGTTTCGCATGGATTTGAAGCTAACTCGTTCGTTTCGCCTGTATTTGAAACTAGATCACTTATATCGCAAGTATTTTAAGCTAAATCATGTATATCACAAGTATTTGTAACTAAACCATTTGTTTCGCATGGATTTGAATCTAAGCCTTCTACTTCGCATTGATTTGAAGCTGAATCATTTGTTTCGCATGGAATTGAAGCTACCTCGTTTGTTCCTCCTGCTTTTGAAACTATATCACTTATATCGCATGTATTTGAAGCTAAATCATATGTGTCGCATGGATGTGAAGCTTAACCTTCTACATCGCATTGATTTGCAGCTGAATCATGTGTTTCGCATGGATTTGAAGCTAACTCGTTCGTTTCGCCTGTATTTGAATCTATATCACTTACATCGCAAGTATTTGAAGCTGAATCATGTGTTTCGCTTGGATTTGAAGCTAAATCTTCTACATCGCATTGATTTGCAGCTGAATCATGTGTTTCGCATGGATTTGAAGCTAACTCGTTCGTTTCGCCTGTATCTGAAGCTATATCACTTATATCGCAAGTATTTGAAGCTAAATCATGTGTTTCGCTTGGATTTGAAGCTAAACCTACTACATCGCATTGATTTGAAGCTAAATCGTGTGTTTCGCATGGATTTGAAGTTAACTCGTTTGTTTCGCATGCAGTTGTAGCTAAATAATGTATATCACAAGTATTTGTAGCTAAACCATTTGTTTCGCACGGATTTGAAGCTAAGCCTACTACTTCGCATTGATTTGCAGCTGAATCATGTGTTTCGCATGGATTTGAAGCTAACTCGTTTGTTTCGCCTGTATTTGAAACTAGATCACTTATATCGCAAGTATTTTAAGCTAAATCATGTATATCACAAGTATTTGTAACTAAACCATTTGTTTCGCATGGATTTGAATCTAAGCCTTCTACTTCGCATTGATTTGAAGCTGAATCATTTGTTTCGCATGGAATTGAAGCTACCTCGTTTGTTCCTCCTGCTTTTGAAACTATATCACTTATATCGCATGTATTTGAAGCTAAATCATATGTGTCGCATGGATGTGAAGCTTAACCTTCTACATCGCATTGATTTGCAGCTGAATCATGTGTTTCGCATGGATTTGAAGCTAACTCGTTCGTTTCGCCTGTATTTGAATCTATATCACTTACATCGCAAGTATTTGAAGCTGAATCATGTGTTTCGCTTGGATTTGAAGCTAAATCTTCTACATCGCATTGATTTGCAGCTGAATCATGTGTTTCGCATGGATTTGAAGCTAACTCGTTCGTTTCGCCTGTATCTGAAGCTATATCACTTATATCGCAAGTATTTGAAGCTAAATCATGTGTTTCGCTTGGATTTGAAGCTAAACCTACTACATCGCATTGATTTGAAGCTAAATCGTGTGTTTCGCATGGATTTGAAGTTAACTCGTTTGTTTCGCATACAGTTGTAGCTAAATAATGTATATCACAAGTATTTGTAGCTAAACCATTTGTTTCGCACGGATTTGAAGCTAAGCCTACTACTTCGCATTGATTTGCAGCTGAATCATGTGTTTCGCATGGATTTGAAGCTAACTCGTTTGTTTCGCCTGTATTTGAAACTAGATCACTTATATCGCAAGTATTTTAAGCTAAATCATGTATATCACAAGTATTTGTAACTAAACCATTTGTTTCGCATGGATTTGAATCTAAGCCTTCTACTTCGCATTGATTTGAAGCTGAATCATTTGTTTCGCATGGAATTGAAGCTACCTCGTTTGTTCCTCCTGCTTTTGAAACTATATCACTTATATCGCATGTATTTGAAGCTAAATCATATGTGTCGCATGGATGTGAAGCTTAACCTTCTACATCGCATTGATTTGCAGCTGAATCATGTGTTTCGCATGGATTTGAAGCTAACTCGTTCGTTTCGCCTGTATTTGAATCTATATCACTTACATCGCAAGTATTTGAAGCTGAATCATGTGTTTCGCTTGGATTTGAAGCTAAATCTTCTACATCGCATTGATTTGCAGCTGAATCATGTGTTTCGCATGGATTTGAAGCTAACTCGTTCGTTTCGCCTGTATCTGAAGCTATATCACTTATATCGCAAGTATTTGAAGCTAAATCATGTGTTTCGCTTGGATTTGAAGCTAAACCTACTACATCGCATTGATTTGAAGCTAAATCGTGTGTTTCGCATGGATTTGAAGTTAACTCGTTTGTTTCGCATGCAGTTGTAGCTAAATAATGTATATCACAAGTATTTGTAGCTAAACCATTTGTTTCGCACGGATTTGAAGCTAAGCCTACTACTTCGCATTGATTTGCAGCTGAATCATGTGTTTCGCATGGATTTGAAGCTAACTCGTTCGTTTCGCCTGTATTTGAAACTAGATCACTTATATCGCAAGTATTTTAAGCTAAATCATGTATATCACAAGTATTTGTAACTAAACCATTTGTTTCGCATGGATTTGAATCTAAGCCTTCTACTTCGCATTGATTTGAAGCTGAATCATTTGTTTCGCATGGAATTGAAGCTACCTCGTTTGTTCCTCCTGCTTTTGAAACTATATCACTTATATCGCATGTATTTGAAGCTAAATCATATGTGTCGCATGGATGTGAAGCTTCACCTTCTACATCGCATTGATTTGCAGCTGAATCATGTGTTTCGCATGGATTTGAAGCTAACTCGATCGTTTCGCCTGTATTTGAATCTATATCACTTACATCGCAAGTATTTGAAGCTAAATCATGTGTTTCGCTTGGATTTGAAGCTAAATCTTCTACATCGCATTGATTTGCAGCTGAATCATGTGTTTCGCATGGATTTGAAGCTAACTCGTTCGTTTCACCTGTATCTGAAGCTATATCACTTATATCGCAAGTATTTGAAGCTAAATCATGTGTTTTGCTTGAATTTGAAGCTAAACCTACTACATCGCATTGATTTGAAGCTAAATCGTGTGTTTCGCATGGATTTGAAGTTAACACGTTTGTTTCGCATGCAGTTGTAGCTAAATAATGTATATCACAAGTATTTGTAGCTAAACCATTTGTTTCGCATGGATTTGAAGCTAAGCCTTCTACTTCGCATTGATTTTAAGCTGAATCATTTGTTTCGCATGGAATTGAAGCTACCTCGTTTGTTCCTCCTGCTTTTGAAGCTATATCACTTATATTGCATGTATTTGAAGCTAAATCATATGTGTCGCATGGATGTGAAGCTTAACCTTCTACATCGCATTGATTTGCAGCTGAATCGTGTGTTTCGCATGGATTTGAAGCTAACTCGTTCGTTTCGCCTGTATTTGAAGCTATATCACTTATATCGCAAGTATTTGAAGCTAAATCATTTGTTTCGCTTGGATTTGAAGCTAAACCTTCTACATCGCATTGATTTGAAGCTAACTCGTTTGTTTCGCATGCAGTTGAAGCTAAATCATGTCTTTCACAAGTATTTGAGGATGAACCATTTGAATCGCATGGATTTGAACCTGAGCCTTCTACTTCGCTCTGATGTGCAGCTAAATAATGTGTTTGGCATGGATTTGAAGCTAAACCTTCTACATCGCATTGATTTGCAGCTGAATCATGTGTTTCGCAAAGATTTGCAGCTAACTCGTTCGTTTCCCCTGTATCTGAAGCTACGTCACTTATATCGCAAGTATTTGAAGCTAAATCATGTGTTTCGCTTGGATTGGAAGCTAAACCTTCTACATCGCATTGATTTGAAGCTAAATCGTGTGTTTCGCATGGAATTGAAGCTACCTCGTTTGTTCGTCCTGCTTTTGAAGCTATATCACTTATATCGCAAGTATCTGAAGCTAAATCATACGTTTCGCCTTTTTTTTTAACTAAACCGTCTACATTGCATTGCTTTGCATCTAAATCATGTGTTTCGCATGGATTTGAAGCTAAGCCTTCTACTTCGCATTAATTTGAAACTAAATCATGTGTGTCGCATTGATTTGAAGCTAATTCGTTTGTCTCGCATGGAGTTGAATATAAATCATGTTCATCACAAGTATCTGAAGCAGATCCATTTGTTTCGCAGATATTTGATGCTAAATCATTTGTTCCTCATGGATTTGAAGCTCAGCCTTCTACATCGCATTGATTTGAAGCTAAATCATGTGTTTCGCATGGATTTGACGCTAACTCGTTTATTTCGCCTGCATTTGAAGCTATATCACATATATCGCAAGTATTTGAAGCCAAATCATTTGTTTAGCTCGGATTTGAAGCTAGACCTTCTACATCGCTTTGGTTTGAAGCTAAATCATGTGTCTCGCTTGTATTAGAAGCTAACTCGTTTGTTTCGAATGCAGTTGAAGCTAAATCATGTATATCCCAAGTATTTGAAGCTAAACAATTTGTATCGCATGGATTTGCAGATAAGCCTTCTACTTCGCATTGATTTGAAGTTAAATCATGTGTTTCGCATGGATTTGAAGCTAACGAGATTGTTTCGCCTGCAGTTGAAGCTAAATCATATATATCATAAGTATCTGATGCTAAACAATTTCTTTCGCATGAGATTTGAAGCTAAACCATGTGTTTCTCATGAATTTGAACCTGAATCATGTGTTTCGCATTCATTTGTAGGTTAATCACATTTTTTGCATGGATTTGAAGCTATCTCGGTTGCTTCGCCTGCATTTGAAGGCATATCATTTATACCGCAAGCATTAGAAGGTAAATCATGTGTTTCGCTTGGATTTGAAGCTAATCCTTATACTTAGCATTGATTTGAAGCTAAATCATGTGTTTCTCTTGGATTTGAAGCTAACACGTTTGTATCGCATGCAGTTGCAGCTAAATCATGTTTATCACAAGTATCTGAATCTAAACTATTTGTTTCGCAAGAATATGAAGCTAAACCAAGTGCATCTTATGAATTTGAAGCTAAACCATGTGTTTCGCATGGATTTGAATCTAACTCGTTTGTTTCGTCTGCATTTGTAGCTATATCACTTATATCGCAAGTATCTAAAGCAAAATCATTGGTTTCGCGTGGATTTGAAACTAATCCTTCTACATCGCATTGATTTGCTGCTAAATCATGTGTTTCGCATGTGTTTGAAGCTGACTCGTTTGTTGCGCATGCAGTTGAATCTAAATAACGTATATCACAAGTAATTGTAGCTAAACAATTTGTTTCGCATGGATTTGAATCTAAGCCGTGTACATCGAATTGATTTGAAGGTAAATCATGTGTTTCGCATGGATTTGAAGCTAAAGCTTCTACATCGCATTGATTTGAAGCTAAATTATGTATTTCGCTTGGATTTGAAGCTGACTCGTTTGTTTCGCATTCATTTGAAGCTATATCACTTAAATCGCATGAATCTGATGCTAAATCATTTGTGTCGCATGGATTTGAAGCTAAACCTTCTGCATAGCATTGATTTGAAGCTAAACCTTCTACATCGCATTGATTTGCAGCTAAATCATATGTTTCGCATGGATTTGATGGCAAGACTTCTACTTCCCATTGATTTGAAGCTAAATCATGTGTATCGCATGGATTTTGAAGCTAACTCGTTTGATTCGTCTGCATTTGAAGCTATATCACTTATATCGCAAGTATTTGAAGCTAAATCATGTGTTTCATTGGATTTGAAGCTAAACATTATACATCGCATTGATTTGAAGCTAATTCGTTTGTTTCGCAAGCAGTTGAAGCTAAGTCATGTATATCACAAGTATTTGGAGCTAATCAATTTGTTTCGCTTGGATTTGCAGCTAAGCCTCCTATTTCGCATTGATTTGAAGCTAAATTATGTGATTCGCATGTATTTGTATCTAACTCGATTGTTTCGCTTGCATTTGAATCTGAATCATGTATATCACAAGTATTTGAAGCTAAACCATCAGTTTCTCATGTATTGGAAGATAATCCTTCTACTTCGCATGGATTTGAAGCTAACTCGATATTTTCACATGCAGTTGAAGCTACATCATGTATGTCAAAAGTATTTGAATCTATAGCATTTTTTTCGCATGGATTTGAAGATAAGCCCTCTACTTCGCATTGATTTGAAGCTAAATCATGTGATTCGCATGGATTTGAAGGTAACTCGTTTGTTTCACATGCAGTTGAAGCTAAATCATGTATATCACAAGTATCTGAATCTAAAGCGCCTGTTTCGCAAGAAAATGGAGCTATGAAGCTAAACCATGTGAATCGCATGAATTTAAAGCTAACTCGTTTGTTTCCCATGCACTTGGAGCTAAATTATGTATATCACATGTATTTGAAGCTAAACCATTTGTATCGGATGGATTTGTAGCTAACACGTTTGTTTCGCCTGCATTTGAAGCTATATCACTTATATTCGCAAGTATTGAAGCTAAACCATTCGTTTCGCATGGATTTTTAAGCTAAGCCTTCTACTTCGCATGAATTTGAAATTAATCATTTGTTTCGCTTGTATTTGAAGCTAACTCGAATGTTTCGCAGGCTGTTGATGCTAAATCATGTATATCAAAAGAATTTGAAGCTAAACCATTTGTTTCGCATTGATTTGAAGCTAAGTCTTCTACTTCGCACTGATTTGAAGCTAACTCGATTGTTTAGCCTGCATTTGAAGCTATATCACTTATATCGCAATTATCTGACGATAAATCATTTGTTTCTTATGTATTTGAAACTAAGCATTCTACTTCGCACTGATTTAAAGCTAAATCATGTGATTCGCATAGATTTGAAGCTAACTCATTAGTGTCGCCTGCTTTTGAAGCTACATCACTTATATACACAAGTATTTGAAGTTAATCCAAATGTTTCGCTTGGATTTGCAGCTAAGCCTTCTATTTCGCATTGATTTGAAGCTAAATCATGTGATTCGCATGGATTTGAAGCTAACTCGTTAGATTCGCATGCACTTGAAGCTAAATCATGTTTATCACAAGTATCTGAATCTTATCCATCTGTTTCGCAAGAATATGAAGCTAAACCGTGTGTTTCGTATGAATTGGAAGCTAGATCATGTGTATCGCATGGATTTGAATCTATCTCTTTTGTTTCGCATGCAGTAGAAGATAAATAATGTATAAAACAGGTATTTGCTTCTAAAGCATATGATTCGCTTGGATTTGAAGCTCAGCCGTCTGGTTCGCAAGAATTTGAACATATATTATGTGTTTGGCTTGGATTTGAAGCTAACTCGCTTGTTTCGTCTGCATTTGAAGCTATTTCATTTAAATCGCAAGTATTTGAAGCTAAATCATGTGTTTCGCTGGGATTTGTAGCCAAGCCATATACTTCGCATTGATTTGATGCTAAATCATGTGTTTCGCTTGCATTTGAAGCTAATTCGTTTGTTTCGCAAGCAGTTGAAGCTAAGTCATGTATATCACAAGTATTTGGAGCTAATCAATTTGTTTCGCTTGGATTTGCAGCTAAGCCTCCTATTTCGCATTGATTTGAAGCTAAATTATGTGATTCGCATGTATTTGTATCTAACTCGATTGTTTCGCTTGCATTTGAAGCTGAATCATGTATATCACAAGTATTTGAAGCTAAACCATCAGTTTCTCATGTATTGGAAGATAATCCTTCTACTTCGCATGGATTTGAAGCTAACTCGATATTTTCACATGCAGTTGAAGCTACATCATGTATGTCAAAAGTATTTGAATCTAAAGCATTTTTTTCGCATGGATTTGAAGCTAAGCCCTCTACTTCGCATTGATTTGAAGCTAAATCATGTGATTCGCATGGATTTGAAGGTAACTCGTTTGTTTCCCATGCAGTTGAAGCTAAATCATGTATATCACAAGTATCTGAATCTAAAGCGCCTGTTTCGCAAGAAAATGGAGCTATGAAGCTAAACCATGTGAATCGCATGAATTTGAAGCTAACTCGTATGTTTCGCATGTAGTTGAAGCATAATCATGTATATCACAACTATCTGAATCTGTTTCGCGAGAATATGAAGCTATGAATATAAACCATGTGATTCGCATGAATTTGAAGCTAAATCATGTGTTTCGCATGGCTTTGAATCTATGCCTTCTACATGGCATTCATTTGAAGCTAAATCATGTGTATCGCTTGATTTTGAAGCTAACTCGTTTGTTTCGCATGCACTTGGAGCTAAATCATGTATATCACAAGTGTTGGAAGCTAAAGCATTAGTATCGCATGGATTTGAAGCTAACTCGTTTGTTTCGCATGCAGTTGAAGGTATATCACTTATATTCGCAAGTATTAGAAGCCAAATCATTCGTTTCGCATTGATTTGAAGATAAGGCTTCTACTTCGCATTGATTTGAAGCTATATCATGTTCTCCGCATGGATTTGAAGCAAACTCGATTGTTTCGCGTGCATTTGAAACTATATCACATATATCGCTATTATCTGAAGATAACTCATTTGTTTCTCACGTATTTGAAGCTAAGACTTTTACTTCGCGTTCATTTGAAGCTAACTCATGTGTTTCGCTTGGATTTGATGCTAACTCGTTTGTTTCCCATGCACTTGGAGCTAAATTATGTATATCACATGTATTTGAAGCTAAACCATTTGTATCGGATGGATTTGTAGTTAACACGTTTGTTTCGCCTGCATTTGAAGCTATATCACTTATATTCGCAAGTATTGAAGCTAAACCATTCGTTTCGCATGGATTTTTAAGCTAAGCCTTCTACTTCGCATGAATTTGAAATTAATCATTTGTTTCGCTTGTATTTGAAGCTAACTCGAATGTTTCGCAGGCTGTTGATGCTAAATCATGTATATCAAAAGAATTTGAAGCTAAACCATTTGTTTCGCATTGATTTGAAGCTAAGTCTTCTACTTCGCACTGATTTGAAGCTAACTCGATTGTGTAGCCTGCATTTGAAGCTATATCACTTATATCGCAATTATCTGACGATAAATCATTTGTTTCTTATGTATTTGAAACTAAGCATTCTACTTTGCGTTGATTTAAAGCTAAATCATGTGATTCGCATAGATTTGAAGCTAACTCATTAGTGTCGCCTGCTTTTGAAGCTACATCACTTATATCCACAAGTATTTGAAGTTAATCCAAATGTTTCGCTGGGATTTGCAGCTAAGCCTTCTATTTCGCATTGATTTGAAGCTAAATAATGTGATTCGCATGGATTTGAAGCTAACTCGTTAGATTCGCATGCACTTGAAGCTAAATCATGTTTATCACAAGTATCTGAATCTTATCCATCTGTTTCGCAAGAATATGAAGCTAAACCGTGTGTTTCGTATGAATTGGAAGCTAGATCATGTGTATCGCATGGATTTGAATCTATCTCTTTTGTTTCGCATGCAGTTGAAGATAAATAATGTATAAAACAGGTATTTGCTTCTAAAGCATATTATTCGCTTGGATTTGAATCTCAGCCGTCTGGTTCGCAAGAATTTGAACCTATATTATGTGTTTGGCTTGGATTTGAAGCTAACTCGCTTGTTTCGTCCGCATTTGAAGCTATTTCATTTATATCGCAAGTATTTGAAGCTAAATCATGTGTTTCGCTGGGATTTGTAGCCAAGCCATATACTTCGCATTGATTTGCAGCTAAATCATGCGTTTCGCACGGATTTGAAGCTAGCTCGTTCGAATTCGCCTGCAGTTGAATCTACATCACTTATATCGCTAGTATTTGAAGCTAAATCATTTGTATCGCGTGGATTTTGAAGCTAACTCGTTTGATTAGTCTTCATTTGAAGCTATATCACTTACACCCCAAGTGTTTGAAGCTATATCTTTTGTTTCGCATGGATTTGAAGCTAAACCTTCTTCATCGCATTGATTAGAAGTTAAATCATGTGTCTCGCATGGATTTGAAGCTAACTCGTTCGTTTGGCCTCCATTTGAAACTATGTCACTTATAACGCAAGTATTTAAAGCTAAATCATGTGTGCCGCATGGATTTGAAGCTGAACCTACAACATCGCATTGATTTGAAGCTAAATCAATTGTTTCGCATGGATTTGAATCTAAGCCTTGTCCTTCAAATTGATTTGAAGCTAAATCATGTGTTTCGTATGGATTTGAAGCTAAACCTTCTATATCGCATTGATTTGAAGCTAAATCAATTGTTTCGCATGGATTTGAATCTAAGCCTTGTCCTTCAAATTGATTTGAAGCTAAATCATGTGTTTCGTATGGATTTGAAGCTAAACCTTCTATATCGCATTGATTTGAAGCTAAACCCACTACATTCTATTGATTTTAAGCTAAACCTTCTACCTATTATTGTTTGGAAGCTAAACCTTCTACATCGCATTGATTTGCAGCTAAATCATGCGTTTCGCATGGATTAGAAGCTAACACGTTCGTTGCGCATGCAGTTAAATCTAAATAACGTATATCACAAGTATTTGAAGCTAAACCATTTGATTCGCATGGATTTGAAGATAAGCCTTCTACTTGGCATTAATTGGAAGATAAATCACGTGTTTTGCATGGATTTGAAGCTAAACCTCCTACATCGCATTGATTTGAAGCTAAATCATGTGTCTCGCATGGAATTGAAGCTACCTCGTTTGTTCCTACAGCTTTTAAAGCTATATCACTTATATCGCAAGTATTTGAAGCTAAATCATATGTGTCGCATGGATTTGGAGCTGAACCTACTTCATCGCATTGATTTGAAGCTAAATCTTGTGTATGGCATGGATTTGAAGCTAAACCTTCTACATCACATTGATTTGCAGCTAAATCATGTGTTTCGCATGGATTTGAAGCTAACTCGTTCGTTTCGCCTGCAGTTGAACCTACATCACTTATATCGCAAGTATTTGAAGCTAAATCATGTGTATCGCGTGGATTTTGAAGCTAACTCGTTTGATTAGTCTGCATTTGAAGCTATATCACTTATACCCCAAGTGTTTGAAGCTACATCATTTGTTTCGCGTGGATTTGAAGCTAAACCTTCTACATCGCATTGATTTGAAGCTAAATCTTGTGTATCGCATGGATTTGAAGCTAAACCTTCCACATCGCACTGATTTGAAGCTAAACCTTCTATATTCTATTGATTTGAAGCTGAACCTTCTACCTCTAATTGATTTGAAGCTAAACCTTCTACATCGCATTGATTTGATGCTAAATCTTTTGTATCGCATGGATTTGAAGCTAAACCGTCTAGATCCCATGGATTTGAAGCTAAATCATGTGAATCGCATGGATTTGATGCTAACTCGTTCGTTTAGCATGCAGTTGTAGCTAAATGATGTATATCACAAGTATTTGTAGCTAAACCATTTGTTTTGCATGGATTTGAAGCTAAGCCTTCTACTTCGCATTCATTTGAAGCTAAATCATTTGTTTCGCATGGATTTGAATCTAAGCCTTGTCCTTCGAATTGATTTGAAGCTAAATCTTGTGTATGACATGAATTTGTAGCTAAACCTTCTACATCGCATTGATTTGAAGCTAAATCATGTGTATCGCATGGATTTGAAGCTAACTCGTTCGTTTCGCCTGTATTTGAAGCTAGTTCACTTATATCACAAGTATTTGAAGCTAAATCATATGTGTCGCATGGATTTGAAGCTGAACCTTCTACATCGCATTGATTTGAAGCTAAATCTTGTGTATCGCATGGATTTGAAGCTAAACCTTCTTTATCGCATTGATTTGCAGCTAAATCATGTGTTTCGAATGGATTTGAAGCTAACTCGTTCGTTGCGCATGCTGTTAAATCTAAATAACGTATATCACAAGTATTGGAAGTTAAACCATTTGATTCGCATGGATTTGAAGCTAATCCTTCTACTTCGCATTAATTGGAAGTTAAATCACGTGTTTTGCATGGATTTGAAGCTAAATCTTCTACATCGCATTGATTTGAAGCTAAACCTTCTATATTCTATTGATTTGAAGCTGAACCTTCTACCTCTAATTTATTTGAAGCTAAACCTTCTACATCGCATTGATTTGAAGCTAAATCTTCTGTATGGCATGGATTTGTAGCTACACCTTCTACTTCGCATTCATTTGAAGCTAAATCATTTGTTTCGCATGTATTTGAATCTAAGCCTTGTCCTTCGAATTGATTTGAAGCTAAATCATGTGTTTCGTATGGATTTGAAGCTAAACCTTCAACATCGCATTGATTTGAAGCTAAATCATGTGTCTCGCATGGAATTGAAGCTACCTCGTTTGTTCCTACAGCTTTTAAAGCTATATCACTTATATCGCAAGTATTTGAAGCTAAATCATATGTGTCGCATGGATTTGGAGCTGAACCTACTTCATCGCATTGATTTGAAGCTAAATCTTGTGTATGGCATGGATTTGAAGCTAAACCTTCTACATCACATTGATTTGCAGCTAAATCATGTGTTTCGCATGGATTTGAAGCTAACTCGTTCGTTTCGCCTGCAGTTGAACCTACATCACTTATATCGCAAGTATTTGAAGCTAAATCATGTGTATCGCGTGGATTTTGAAGCTAACTCGTTTGATTAGTCTGCATTTGAAGCTATATCACTTATACCCCAAGTGTTTGAAGCTACATCATTTGTTTCGCGTGGATTTGAAGCTAAACCTTCTACATCGCATTGATTTGAAGCTAAATCTTGTGTATCGCATGGATTTGAAGCTAAACCTTCCACATCGCACTGATTTGAAGCTAAACCTTCTATATTCTATTGATTTGAAGCTGAACCTTCTACCTCTAATTGATTTGAAGCTAAACCTTCTACATCGCATTGATTTGATGCTAAATCTTTTGTATCGCATGGATTTGAAGCTAAACCGTCTAGATCCCATGGATTTGAAGCTAAATCATGTGAATCGCATGGATTTGATGCTAACTCGTTCGTTTAGCATGCAGTTGTAGCTAAATGATGTATATCACAAGTATTTGTAGCTAAACCATTTGTTTTGCATGGATTTGAAGCTAAGCCTTCTACTTCGCATTCATTTGAAGCTAAATCATTTGTTTCGCATGGATTTGAATCTAAGCCTTGTCCTTCGAATTGATTTGAAGCTAAATCTTGTGTATGACATGAATTTGTAGCTAAACCTTCTACATCGCATTGATTTGAAGCTAAATCATGTGTATCGCATGGATTTGAAGCTAACTCGTTCGTTTCGCCTGTATTTGAAGCTAGTTCACTTATATCACAAGTATTTGAAGCTAAATCATATGTGTCGCATGGATTTGAAGCTGAACCTTCTACATCGCATTGATTTGAAGCTAAATCTTGTGTATCGCATGGATTTGAAGCTAAACCTTCTTTATCGCATTGATTTGCAGCTAAATCATGTGTTTCGAATGGATTTGAAGCTAACTCGTTCGTTGCGCATGCTGTTAAATCTAAATAACGTATATCACAAGTATTGGAAGTTAAACCATTTGATTCGCATGGATTTGAAGCTAATCCTTCTACTTCGCATTAATTGGAAGTTAAATCACGTGTTTTGCATGGATTTGAAGCTAAATCTTCTACATCGCATTGATTTGAAGCTAAACCTTCTATATTCTATTGATTTGAAGCTGAACCTTCTACCTCTAATTTATTTGAAGCTAAACCTTCTACATCGCATTGATTTGAAGCTAAATCTTCTGTATGGCATGGATTTGTAGCTACACCTTCTACTTCGCATTCATTTGAAGCTAAATCATTTGTTTCGCATGTATTTGAATCTAAGCCTTGTCCTTCGAATTGATTTGAAGCTAAATCATGTGTTTCGTATGGATTTGAAGCTAAACCTTCAACATCGCATTGATTTGGAGCTAAACCTACTATATTCTATTGATTTGAAGCTAAACCTTCTACCTCTTATTGTTTTGAAGCTAAACCTTCTACATCGCATTGATTTGCAGATAAATCATGTGTTTCGCATGGATTTGATGCTAATTCGTTTGTTCCTCCAGCTTTTGAGGCTATATCACTTATATCGCAAGTATTTGAAGCTAAATCATATGTGTCGTATGGATTTGAAGCAGAACCTTCTACATCGCATTGATTTGAAGCTCAATCTAGTGTATCGCATGGATTTGAAGCTAGACCTTCTACATCGCATTGATTTGAAGCTAAATCATGCGTTTCGCTAGCAGTTGAATCTAAATCATGTCTTTCACAAGTATTTGAAGATGAACCATTTGAATCGCATTGATTTGAACCCGAGCCTTCTACTTCGCACTGATTTGCAGATAAATAATGTGTTTCGCATGGATTTGAAGCTAAAGCTTCGACATTCCATGGATTTGATTCTAAATCCTGTGTTTCGCATGGATTTTAAGCTAACTCGTTAGTTTCGCATGCAGTTGCAGCTTAATAATGTATATTACAAATATTTGTAGCTAAACCATTTGTTTCGCATGGATTTGAAGCTACGCCTTCTACATCGCTTTGATTTGAAGCTAAATCTTGTGTATCGCACGGATTTGAAGCTAAACCTTCTACATCGCATTGATTTCAAGCATAATCATTTGTTTCGCATGGATTTGAATCTAAGCCTTGTCCTTCGAATTGATTTGAAGCTAAATCATGTGTTTCGTATGGATTTGAAGCTAAACCTACTACATCGCATTGATTTGCAGCTAAATCATGTGTGTCGCATGGATTTGAAGCTAACTCGTTCGTATCGCCTGCAGTTGAATCTACATCACTTATATCGCTAGTATTTGAAGCTAAATCATGTGTATCGCGTGGATTTTGAAGCTAACTCTTTTGATTAGTCTTCCTTTGAAGCCATATCACTTACACCCCAAGTGTTTGAAGCTATATCATTTGTTTCGCATGGATTTGAAGCTAAACCTTCTTCATCGCATTGATATGCAGCTAAATCATGTGTTTCGCATGGATTTGAAGCTAACTCGTTCGTTGCGCATGTAGTTAAATCTAAGTAACGTATATCACAAGTATTTGTAGCTAAACCATTTGTTTCGCATGGATTTGAAGCTATGCCTTCTACTTCGCATTGATTTGAAGCTAAATCATTTGTTTCGCATGGATTTGAATCTAAGCCTTGTCCTTCGAATTGATTTGAAGCTAAATCATGTGTTTCGTATGGATTTGAAGCTAAACCTTCTACATCGCATTGATTTGAAGCTAAACCTTCTACATTCTATTGATTTGAAGCTAAATCTCCTACCTCTTATTGTTTTGAAGCTAAAACTTCTACATCGCTTTGATTTGCAGCTAAATCATGTGTTTCGCATGGATTTGAAGCTAACTAGTTCATTTCGCCTGCAGTTGAATCTACATCACTTATATCGCTAGTATTTGAAGCTAAATCATGTGTATCGCGTGGATTTTGAAGCTAACTCGTTTGATTAGTCTTCATTGGAAGCTATATCACTTACACCCCAAGTGTTTGAAGCTATATCATTTGTTTCGCATGGATTTGAAGCTAAACCTTCTTCATCGCATTGATTTGCAGCTAAATCATGTGTTTCGCATGGATTTGAAGCTAACCTCGTTCGTTGCGCATGCAGTTAAATCTAAATAACGTATATCACAAGTATTGGAATCTAAACCATTTGATTCGCATGGATTTGAATCTAAGCCTTGTCCTTCGAATTGATTTGAAGCTAAATCATGTGTTTCGTATGGATTTGAAGCTAAACCTTCTACATCGCATTGATTTGAAGCTAAACCTTCTACATTCTATTGATTTGAAGCTAAACCTTCTACCTCTTATTGTTTTGAAGCTAAAACTTCTACATCGCTTGATTTGAGTACTCAAATCATGTGTTTCGCATGGATTTGA
Organism: Megalopta genalis; assembly: GCF_051020955.1. Taxonomy (NCBI): domain Eukaryota; kingdom Metazoa; phylum Arthropoda; class Insecta; order Hymenoptera; family Halictidae; genus Megalopta; species Megalopta genalis. The sequence continues at coordinate 39,156 of NW_027477993.1, forward strand.
GCTAACTCTTTCGTTTCGCCTGCAGTTGAATCTACATCACTTATATCGCTAATATTTGACGCTAAATCATGTGTATCGCGTGGATTTTGAAGCTAACTCGTTTGATTAGTCTTCATTTGAAACTATATCATTTATACCCCAAGTGTTTGAAGATATATCATTTGTTTCGCATGGATTTGAAGCAAAACCTTCTTCATCGCATTGATTTGCAGCTAAATCATGTGTTTCGGATGCAGTTGAAGCTAAATCATGTCTTTCACAAGTATTTGAAGATGAACCATTTGAATCGCATTGATTTGAACCCGAGCCTTCTACTTCGCACCTATTTGCAGCTAAATAATGTGTTTCGCATGGATTTGAAGCTAAACATTCTACATCGCATTGATTTGAAGCTTAACCTTCTACATTCTATTGATTTGTAGCAATACCTTCTACCTCTTATTGTTTTGAAGCTAAACCTTCTACATCGCATTGATTTGCTGCTAAATCATGTGTTTCGCATGGATTTCAAGCTAACTCGTTCGTTTCGCATGCAGTTGTAGCTAAATAATGTATATCACAAGTATTTGTAGCTAAACCATTTGTTTTGCATGGATTTGAAGGTAAGCCTTGTCCTTCGAATTGATTTGAAGCTAAATCATGTGTTTCGTTTGGATTTGAAGCTAAACCTTCTACATCGCATTGTTTTGAAGCTAAATCATGTGTCTCGCATGGAATTGAAGCTACCTCGTTTGTTCCTACAGCTTTTGAAGCTATATCACTTATATCGCAAGTATTTGAAGCTAAATCATATGTGTCGCATGTATTAGAAGCTGAACCTACTACTTCGCACCGATTTGCAGCTAAATAATGTGTTTCGCATGGATTTGAAGCTAATCCTTCTACATCGCATTGATTTGCAGCTGAATCATGTGTTTCGCATGGATTTGAAACTAACTCGTTCGTTTTGCCTGCAGTTGAATCTACATCACTTATATCGCAAGTGTTTGAAGTTAAATCATGTGTATCGCGTGGAATTGAAGCTACCTCGTTTGTTCCTACAGCTTTTAAAGCTATATCACTTATATCGCAAGTATTTGAAGCTAAATCATATGTGTCGCATGGATTTGAAGCTGAACCTACTACATCGCATTGATTTGAAGCTAAATCTTGTGTATGGCATGGATTTGAAGCTAAACCTTCTACATCCCATTGATTTGAAGCTAAATCATGTGTATCGCATGGATTTGAAGTTAACTCGTTTGTTTCGCATGCAGTTGTAGCTAAATAATGTATATCACAAGTATTTGTAGATAAACCATTTGTTTTGCTTGGATTTGAAGCCAAGCCTTCTACTTCGCATTCATTTGAAGCTAAATCATTTGTTTCGCATGGATTTGAATCTATGCCTTATCCTTCGAATTGATTTGAATCTAAATCATGTGTGTCGTATGGATTTGAATCGAAACCTTCTACATCGCATTTATTTGAAGCTAAACCTTCTATATTCTATTGATTTGAAGCTAAACCTTCTACCTCTTATTGATTTGAAGCTAAACCTTCTACATCGCATTGATATGAAGATAAATCGTGTGTTTCGCATAGATTTGAAGCTAACTCGTTAGTTTCGCATGCAGTTGTAGCTAAATAAAGTATATCACAAGTATTTGTAGCTAAACCAATTGTTTCGCATGGATTTGAAGCTACGCCTTCTACTTCGCATGGATTTGAAGCTGAACCTACTACATCGCATTGATTTGAAGCTAAATCTTGTATATCGCATGGATTTGAAGCTAAACCTTCTACATCACATTGATTTGCTGCTAAATCATGTGTTTCGCATGGATTTCAAGCTAACTCTTTCGTTTCGCATGCAGTTGTAGCTAAATAATGTATATCACAAGTATTTGTAGCTAAACCATTTGTTTTGCATGGATTTGAAGCTAAGCCTTGTCCTTCGAATTGATTTGAAGCTAAATCATGTGTTTCGTTTGGATTTGAAGCTAAACCTTCTACATCGCATTGATTTGAAGCTAAACCATGTGTAACGCATGGAATTGAAGCTACCTCGTTTGTTCCTACAGCTTTTGAAGCTATATCACTTATATCGCAAGTATTTGAAGCTAAATCATATGTGTCGCATGTGTTAGAAGCTGAACCTACTACTTCGCACCGATTTGCAGCTAAATAATGTGTTTCGCATGGATTTGAAGCTAATCCTTCTACATCGCATTGATTTGCAGCTGAATCATGTGTTTCGCATGGATTTGAAGCTAACTCGTTCGATTTGCCTGCAGTTGAATCTACATCACTTATATCGCAAGTGTTTGAAGCTAAATCATGTGTACCGCGAGGAATTAAAGCTACCTCGTTTGTTCCTACAGCTTTTAAAGCTATATCACTTA
>NW_027477994.1:0-41178 GCF_051020955.1 Megalopta genalis
GATGCTAAATGATTTGTTTAGCATGGATTTGAAGCTAAACCTTCTACATCGCATTCATTTAAAGCTACCTCGTTTGTTTCGCCTTCACTTGAAGATATTTTATTTATATCGCAAGTATTTGAAGGTATCCCATTTATTTCTCATGGATTTGAAGCTAAGCCTTCTATTTCGAATTGATTTGAAGCAAAATCATGTGTTTTGCATGGATTTGAAGCTAAGCCTTCTACTTCGCATGGATTTAAAGATAAATGGTGTGTATCGCATCGATTTTGAAGCTATCTCGATTTATTCGTCTGCATTTGAAGCTATACCAGTTATATCGCAAGTATCTGATGCTAAATCATTTGTTTCGCATTTGTTTGAAGCTAAACCTTCCACATCGCATTGGTTTGAAGCTAAACTTTCTACATCGCATTGCTGTGGAGCTAAATAATATGTTTCGTATGGAGTTGAAGCTACAACGTTCGTTTCGTCTCACATTTGAAGAGATATCACTTATATCGCAAGTATCTGAAGCTGAATCATTTGTTTCGCATTGATTTGAAGGTAAACCTTCAACATCGCATTGATTTCCAGCTAAATCATGTGTATCGCATGGATTTTGAAACTAACTTGTTTGTTTCTCCTGCATTTGAAGCTATTTCACTTATATCGCAAGTATCTGAAGCTAAATCATTTGTGTCGCATGGATTTGAAGCTAACCCTTCTACATCGCATTGATTTAAAGCTACCTCGTTTGATTGGCCTTCACTTGAAGATATTTTATTTATATCGCAAGTATTTGAAGATATCCCATTTATTTCTCATGGATTTGAAGCTAAGCCTTCTACTTCGCATGGATTAAAAGCTAAATGATGTGTATCGCATGGATTTTGAAGCTAACTCGTTTGATTCGTCTGCATTTGCAGCTATATCACTCATATCACAAGTGTTTGAAGCTAAATCATTTGTTTCGCATGGATTTGAAGCTAAACCTTCTACATCGCATTGATTTGAAACTAAATCATGTGCTTCGCTTGGATTTGAAGCTAACTCGTTTGTTTCTCCTGCATTTGAAGCTATATCAGTTATATCGCAAGTATCTGATGCTAAATCATTTGTTTCGCATGAATTTGAAGCTAAACATTCTACATCGCATTGATTTAAGGTAAATCATGTGTTTTGCATGGATTTCATGCTAACTCGTTTGTTTCCCCTGCATTTGAAGCTATATCAGTTAATTCGCAAGTATCTGATGCTAAATCATTTGTTTCGCATGGATTTGAAGCTAAACATTCTGCATCGCATTAATTTAAGGTAAATCATTTGTTTTGCATGGATATCATGCTAACCCGTTTGTTTCCCCTGCATTTGAAGCTACATCAGTTACATCGCAAGTATCTGATGATAAATTATTTGTTCCGCATGGATTTGAAGTTAAACCTTCTACATCGCATTGATTTGAAGCTAAATCATGTGTTTTGCATGGATTTCACGCTAACTCGGTGTTTCCCCTCCATTTGAAGCTATATGAATTATATCGCAAGTATCTGAGGCTAAGTCATTTGTTTCGCATGGATTTGAAGCTAACTCTTTCGTTTCGCCTGCATTTGATGCTATATCACTTATATCGCAAGTGTTTGAAGCTAAATCATTTGTTTCGCATGGATTTGAAGCTAAATCTTCTACATCGTATCGATTTGAAGCTAAATGATATGTATCGCATGGATTTTGAAGCTACCCCGTTTGATTCGTCTGCATTTGCAGCTATATCACTTATATCACAAGTGTTTGAAGCTAAATCATGTGTTTCGCTTGGATTTGAAGCTATACCTTCTACATCGCTTTGATTTCAATCTAAATCATGTTTTCTGCATGGATATGATGCTAACTCGTTTGTTTCCCCTGCATTTGAAGCTATATCAGTTATATCGCAAGTATCTGATGCTAAATCATTTGTTTCGTATGGATTTGAAGCTAAACCTTCTACATCGCATTGATTTGAAACTAAATCATGTGTTTCGCATGGATTTGAAGCTAACGTTCGTTTCGCCTGCATTTGATGCTATATCACTTATATCGCAAGTGTTTGAAGCTAAATCATTTGTTTCGCATGGATTTGAAGCTAAACCTTCTACATCGCATTGATTTGATGCTAAATCATGTGTTTCGCTTGGATTTGAAGCTATACCTTCTACATCGCTTTGATTTGAAGCTAAATCATGTGTTTCGCTTGGATTTGGAGCTAACTCGTTTGTTCCGCATGCAATTGAAGCTAAATCATGAATATCACAAGTATTTGAATATAAACCATTTGTTTGGCATTGATTTTAAGCTAAGCCTTCTACATCGCATTTATTTGCAGCTAAATCATATGTTTCGCATGGATTTGAAGCTATACCTTCTACATCGCTTTGATTAGAAGCTAAATCATGTGTTTTGCATGGATTTGATGCTAACTCGCTTGTTTCCCCCGCATTTGAAACTGTATCAGTTATATCGCAAGTATCTGATGCTAAATCATGTGTTTCGCTTGGATTTGAAGCTAAACCTTCTACATCGCATTGATTTGAAACTAAATCACGAGTTTTGCATGGATTTGATGCTAACTCTTTTGTTTCCCCTGCATTTGAAGCTATATCAGGTATATCGCAAGTATCTGATGCTAAATCATTTGTTTCGTATGGATTTGAAGCTAAGCCTTCTACTTCGCATGGATTTAAAGCTAAATGATGTGTACCGCATGGATTTTGAAACTAACTCGTTTGATTCGTCTGAATTTGACGCAATATCAGTTATATCTCAAGTATCTGATGCTAAATCATTTGTTTCGCATGGATTTGAAGCTAAACCTTCTACGTGGCATTGATTTGAAGCTTAATCATGTGTTTTGCATGGATTTGAAGCTAACTCGTTTGTTTCTCCTGCATTTGAAGCTATATTAATTATATCGTAAGTATCTGAAGCTAAAACATTAGTGTCGCATGGATTTGAAGCTAAACCTTCTACATCGCATTGATTTAAAGCTACCTCGTTTGTTTCGCCTTCACTTGAAGATATTTTATTTATATCGCAAGTATTTGAAGATATCCCATTTATTTCTCATGGGTTTGAAGCTAAGCCTTCTACTTCGATTTGATTTGAAGCAAAATCATGTGTTTTGCATGGATTTGATGCTAACCCGTTCATTTCGCCTGCATTTGATGCTATAACACTTATATCGCAAGTATCTGAAGCTAAATCATTTGTTTCGCATGGACTTGAAGCAAAACCTTCTACATCGTATTGATTCGAAGCTATCTCATTTGTTTCGCATGGATTAGAAGCTAAACATTCTACATCGCATGGATTTGAAGCTAAACCTTATACATCGTATTGATTTGAATCTAAGTCGTTTGTTTCGTCTGACTTCGAAGGTATGTCACTTATATCGCAAGTATCTGAACCTAAATCATATGTTGCGCATGGATTTGAAACTAAACCTTCTACATAGCATTGATTTGCAGCTAAATCATGTGTTTCGCATGGATTTGAAGCTAAGCCTTCTATTTCGCATGGATTTAGAGCTAAATGATGTGTATCGCATGGACTTTGAAGCTAACTCGTTTGATTCGTCTGCATTTGAAGCTATACCAGTTATATCGCAAGTATCTGATGCTAAATCATTTGTTTCGCATGGATTTGAAACTAAACCTTCTACATCGTATTGATTTGAAGCTAATTCATTTGTTTCGCATGGTTTAGAAGCTAAAAATTCTACATCGCATGGATTTGAAGCTAAACCTTCTACATCGTATTGATTTGAAGCTAAGTCGTTTGTTTCTTCTGAATTCGAAGGTATATCACTTATATCGCAAGTATCTGAACCTAAATCATATATTTCGCATGGATTTGAAACTAAACCTTCTACATAGCATTGATTTGCAGCTAAATCATGTGTTTCGCATGGATTTGAAGCTAACTCGTTTTATTCGTGTGCATTTAAAGCTATATCACTTATATCTCAAGTGTTTGATGCTAAATCATTTGTTTCGCATGGATTTGTAGCTAAACCTTCTACATCGCATTGATTTGAAGCTAAATCATGTGTTTTGCATGGATTTGATGCTAACCCGTTCATTTCGCCTGCATTTGATGCTATAACACTTATATCGCAAGTATCTGAAGCTAAATCATTTGTTTCGCATGAATTTGAAGCTAAACCTTCTACATCGTATTGATTTGAAGCTAATTCATTTGTTTCGCATGGTTTAGAAGCTAAAAATTCTACATCGCATGGATTTGAAGCTAAACCTTCTTCATCGTATTGATTTGAAGCTAAGTCGTTTGTTTCTTCTGAATTCGAAGGTATATCACTTATATCGCAAGTATCTGAACCTAAATCATATATTTCGCATGGATTTGAAACTAAACCTTCTACATAGCATTGATTTGCAGCTAAATCATGTGTTTCGCATGGATTTGAAGTTAAGCCTTCTACTTCGCATGGATTTAAAGATAAATGATGTGTATCGCATTGATTTTGAAACTAACTCGTTTTATTCGTGTGCATTTAAAGCTGTATCACTTATATCTCAAGTGTTTGATGCTAAATCATTTGTTTCGCATGGATTTGTAGCTAAACCTTCTACATCGCATTGATTTGAAGCTAAATCATGTGTTTTGCATGGATTTGATGCTAACTCGTTTGTTTCCCCTACATTTGAAGCTATATCAGTTATATCGCAAGTATCTGATGCTAAAACATTTGTTTCGTATGGATTTGAAGCTAAGCCATCTACATCGTATTGATTTGAAGCTAACTCATTTGTTTCGCTTGGATTAGAAGCTAAACATTCTACATCGCATGGATTTGAAGCTAAACCTTCTACATCGTATTGATTTGAAGCTAAGTCGTTTGTTTCGTCTGAATTCGAAGGTATGTCACTTATATCGCAAGTATCTGAACCTAAATCATATGTTTCGCATGGATTTGAAACTGAGGGCTCTGGAAAACTGGACTGGAAAATATCAACTGTTCTCTTGACCGACTCGGGTCTCTTATTTATATTACGTCCCCCAAAAAGGCCACGCCTGTTTTGGGGGACTCGCTGTCTTCTTTTGCCCCCGCTTAGTTTAGCGGGGGAGACAGCCATCGATGAACCCTCGCTGTGGGGGTGCGCTGGCCGTTCGGCCAGGCAGCGGTACGCGGCCGGCGGCTTTCTCCGCGACCAGGCATGCAGTACATCTGGCAGTGATAAAAAATAGAGAAACAAAGGAATTTCCGGTTCTTGCAAACGTCAAGGACGTTTTCTCTCCGTCGACCCCTTGACATCTGCAAGCGGACAGTTTTATGGTTATTACGGTCGCCGGCCGTGTGCCGCTACATCACCCCCTTGCCAGTGATTGACCAATCGCGATACAATTCTTATTTCTACAACAAAAACAAAAACAAAAACTTGCCCTGCGACATGCCATACGACGGTATATGCGATACTCGCTACATCCCACTCTCTCACTCATTCATAATAGTATCTTATTTTTGCAATCTGCAATCTATCCGGAAACCTCACTCGTCTTCCCGAACGTGTAGTTCGCACCTCTTGTTCCGGAGCAGACACTGTCGGTTCTGACCGCGGTAACTGCATTGTTTGAGTCGCTTCATTATCAACGGCATCATTAATAACGTACGCCGGCTTTAATCTATCAATACTAACATTAACAGGTTTATCCTTAATATTTATCACAAAGTTTTTTGGGCCCCGGGATATGACCTCGAATGGTCCATCGTACGGTGGCTCCAATAAAGTTCGTACTTTATCATTCCGGATAAACACTTTTTCACACGCTGTTAAGTCTTTATATACAAAAATCCGCTGCGCATTGTGGTGACTACCTGAGGCTGGGGTGATCCCCCGGAAATGCTGACGTAGTTCCTCGGCAAAATTGGAAACGTCATACTCGCCTTCTATTTGACGCGGTGCTAGGAACTCACCAGGTAGACGCAACGTCTCCCCATACACAAGTTCTGCTGCCGTTGATTTGGTGTCCTCCTTCCAGGCTGCGCGTAAACCCAGCAATATGGTAGGAAGGACCCTCGTCCATTGAACGTCTTGGTGGCAACGAATGGCAGCCTTCAACTGTCGATGGAAACGCTCCACCATGCCGTTCGCCGCTGGGTGGTATGCTGTTGTCCTTAAATGTGTTGTCCCTGTTAACTCGTTCAAATGCTTGAACAAGGACGATTCAAATTGTCTTCCTTGGTCGGTTGTTACTCTAAGAGGGGTCCCAAATCGAGCAATCCATCCCTCGTAGAACGCTCGTGCCACCGTTTGTGCTTCCTGATTTATCATCGGGAACGCCTCCGGCCACCGGGTATACCGGTCCACGCAGGTCAAACAATACCTATGACCTTCCGACATGGGCAACACTACAATGTCAATATGCACATGTTCGAACCTTTCCGACGGCGCAAACTTTCCGAGCGGCGAATGTACATGCCTGGACACTTTTGAACGCTGGCAAGAGACGCACGCTCGCGCCCAACGCTTACTGTCCGTTTTTATTGACGGCCATACATATCGTTCCGTCATTAATTTCGCCGTCGCCTTAATTCCGGGATGTGCAAGTCTGTGCACCGTATCGAACGCCGCGCGGCGGAATGTTCCGGTGACAAATGGCCTCGCAATGCTCGTCGACACATCACACCATACAAAACTGTTTGACCCAGGAATTCGCATTTTTCGTAGCACTAGAGCACTCGCACACTCGCCTCGCACGTAGGCCGAGAGTTCGCTATCGGTGTCTTGTGCCTTCGCCAATTCTTCGTAATCGAGAAGTTCTTCCACTTCTTCGATCCTGGATAACGCGTCGGCAATAATATTGTCTTTTCCGGCAACGTGACGGATGTCGGTAGAAAATTGACTTATAAAATCTAGGTACCGGAATTGCCTCGGCGAGCACTTTTCCGGTTTTTGGCGAAACGCAAACGTTATCGGTTTGTGATCGGTGAATATAACAAACGCACGTCCTTCCACCATATACCGAAATTGCTTAATTGCTAAATATATAGCTAATAGCTCGCGATCGTAGGCCCCGTAATTCGTCTCCGCCGCGCTGAGTTTTTTTGAAAAAAAACCTATCGGTTCCCAACCGTTCCCGGTGTCCTGTTGTAAAACCGCGCCAACCGCGAAGTCTGAGGCATCGCAGGTAAGCGCAAGGGGGGCGCCAATCTGCGGGTGCGCCAGCAAGGTGGCCTGTGCCAAGGCTCTTTTTGACTCCTCAAACGCTACTACCGCCTCTGCATTCCAATGAATCGGTGTGCGACCCTTCGCGTTACCTGACAGCAAGTTATTCATTGCTGCCTGCACCTGTGCAGCCCTAGGTATGAATCGTCTGTAAAAGTTCATCATACCTAAAAACTGCCTCAGCTGTTTGGCTGTAACCGGTTGGGGGTATTCTACGATCGCGCGCACCTTACATTCTAGAGGTTTTGTGCCCTTATGTGATACCGAATAACCTAAAAATTCTACCTCGGGTTTTCCGAACGTGCACTTGCCCGGGTTAACTACTATACCGTACGACTTCAGCCTATTAAATAAAATGTTCAAATGTTCGAGGTGTTGCGCTTCGGATTCCGACGCCACGATGATATCGTCTATATACGCGTACACGAAATCTAGTCCTCGAAGCACCTCATCGATAAATCTTTGAAAAGTCTGTGCCGCGTTGCGTAACCCGAACGGCATCCCCGGAAATTCGAACAGCCCGAATGGCGTCGTAACCGCCGTCTTGAACACATCTTCGGGCGCAACCGGAATCTGATTGTACGCACGCACTAAGTCTATCGTTGAAAACACCTTTTTTCCGAATAAGTTTTGCGCAAAGTCTTCAATATGCTTTACCGGGTACCTATCCGGAACTGTGCGGTCGTTGAGTGCCCGGTAATCTCCGCACGGTCTCCACTCGCCTGATTCCTTCTTTGGCACCACATGTAAAGGAGATGACCAGCTGCTTTCGGACGGCCTCGCAATCCCCAGCTTCACCATTTCGTCGAACTCCTTCTTCGCTGCCCTGAGTCGATCCGGTGCCAACCTCCTTGGTCTGCAACTAACCGGTTGACCTGGCGATGTCCGGATATAATGTACCGTTGTATGCTTTTTTCTGACCGTCGGGATTCCCTCTGGTCTCGTGATTTCGGGAAATTTCTGCAACAGCTCCAAGTATATGGAATCCCCCGAAACCGTTTTCACGCTGGGAATGTCGCTAGCACTTCTACCTACCGGTTGCCCGGGCACTGACAACGAAGTTATATTGTCTATCAACCGGCGGTTCCGAATGTCTACCAGTAAACCATAATGGTACAAAAAGTCTACGCCGATAATTGGTTTAGATACACTGGCTACCACAAATCTCCACGTAAACTCGCGACGTAACCCAAAGTCCAACGTCAACGTGGTTGTACCAAACGTTGTAATTTCGGACCCATTTGCCGCGAACAACACATAATCCGATTTCTTCCCGGGGCCACGAATCATGGATCGTGGGTACACGCAAAGGTCGGCTCCTGTATCGACCAGGAATTGCGTTCTAGTCGTCTTGTCGGTCACAAATAGACGGCGCGGCATCGGGCTCAAGTCATCTGCCGTCATCAACGACTGCCCGGTTCGTTTCCCTGCATCGAGTTCCAATTGCACGGTGGAATACATCGATTCGCACTCGCTCCCCAACGCCAATGGTAAAAACATTTACCCTGCCTCTGTTCCGTGCGTCTTTGCGACACGGAGCGTTGACGGGGCTCCCGACGGGCAGGCGATCGGGGGCGATATCGGCGATCGAAACGCGAAGAACGTTCATTCCCAATCAACTCGTGTCGGATCGCCGCAATCTCCTGCTGGAACGACAGGCTGATTTGCGCCATTTTTAAATTTATGAGTGCCTCAAGGTCTTGAGGCGCGTTGCTCGGTGCCGCGGCTGCTGCAGTAGATGCCGACGCCTCCGCTACCTGAGTCCGGGGGCCCATCGTCTCGGCTATCGCATCTGCCAGGTCAGCCACCTTATCCATCTCCGCGTCCTTCTGGGTCGCTAAGATTACCTGCATACTATTAGGCAACCTACCCATCCACAGCGTACGCAAAACACTATCTGACACGTTGTTGCCAGCCAGTCCGCGCAAGTGTCGCAGAAATTGAGACGGCTTCCTGTCTCCAATTTCCTCCGATTCCAGCAAACGTCGCGTTTTTTGCTCTTGCGACGAACTGAGCCTTCGAATGAGTTCCGTTTTTAACCTCTGGTACTGTCCAGTATTTGGCGGGTTCATTATAATGTCGCGGACTTCCGCGGCGTACACAGGATTCAATGCTCCTAACACATACCCGAATTTTGTGGCTTCGGTCGTAATACCCGATGCCTCGAAGCTGCGTTCGACCATCCCAAACCACATTTCTGGGTCCGACGCACAGAATTCGGGCATCCGAACGGCCACTCGCGACACAGATGCTTCCGCGGACGCGCCTCGCGGGTACGACGCACCCTCGTTAGGGGTAGCCATTACTAACTTTATCTGTTTATCAAAGTACCTTATACACCGTTATTCGTGCGATCACGTCGGGGTCACCAATTGAGGGCTCTGGAAAACTGGACTGGAAAATATCAACTGTTCTCTTGACCGACTCGGGTCTCTTATTTATATTACGTCCCCCAAAAAGGCCACGCCTGTTTTGGGGGACTCGCTGTCTTCTTTTGCCCCCGCTTAGTTTAGCGGGGGAGACAGCCATCGATGAACCCTCGCTGTGGGGGTGCGCTGGCCGTTCGGCCAGGCAGCGGTACGCGGCCGGCGGCTTTCTCCGCGACCAGGCATGCAGTACATCTGGCAGTGATAAAAAATAGAGAAACAAAGGAATTTCCGGTTCTTGCAAACGTCAAGGACGTTTTCTCTCCGTCGACCCCTTGACATCTGCAAGCGGACAGTTTTATGGTTATTACGGTCGCCGGCCGTGTGCCGCTACAAAACTAAACCTTCTACATAGCTTTGATTTGCAGCTAAATCATGTGTTTCGCATGGATTTGAAGCTAAGGCTTCTATATCGCATGGATTTAGAGCTAAATGATGTGTATCGCATGGATTTTGAAGCTAACTCGTTTGATTCGTCTGCATTTGAAGCTATATCAGCTATATCGCAAGTATCTGATGCTAAATCATTTGTTTCGCATTGATTTGAAGCTAAACCTTCAACATCGCATTGATATCCAGCTAAATCATGTGTATCGCATGGATTTTGAAGCTAACTCGTTTGTTTCTCCTGCATTTGAAGCTATATCACTTATATCGTAAGTATCTGAAGCTAAATCATTTGTGTCGCATGGATTTGACGCTAAACCTTCTACATCGCATTGATTTAAAGCTACCTCATTTGTTTCGCCTTCACTTGAAGATATTTTATTTATATCGCAATTATTTGAAGATATCCCATTTATTTCTCATGGATTTGAGGCTAAGCCTTCTACTTCACATTGATTTGAAGCTAAATCATGTGATTTGCATGGATTTGATGCTAACTCGATCGTTTCGCCTGCATTTGATGCTATATCACTTATATCGCAAGTATCTGAAGCTAAATCATTTGTTTCGCATGGATTTGAAGCTAAACCTTCTACATCGCATTGATTTGAAGCTAAATCATGTGATTTGCATGGATTTTATAATAACTCGTTTGTTTCCCCTGCATTTGAAGCTATATCAGTTATATCGCAAGTATCTGATGCTAAATGATTTGTGTAGCATGGATTTGAAGCTAAACCTTCTACATCGCATTGATTTGCAGCTAAATCATGTGTTTCGCATGGATTTGAAGCTAAATCGTTCGTTTCCCCTGCATTTGATGCTATATCACTTATATCGCAAGTGTTTGAAGCTAAATCATTTGTTTCGCATGGATTTGAAGCTAAACCTTCTACATCGTATCGATTTTAAGCTAAATGATATGTATCGCATGGATTTTGAAGCTATCCCGTTTTGATTCGTCTGCATTTGCAGCTATATCACTTATATCACAAGTGTTTGAAGCTAAATCATTTGTTTCGCATGGATTTGAAGCTAAACCTTCTACATCGCATTGATTTGAAGCTAAATCATGTGTTTCGCTTGGATTTGGAGCTAACTCGTTTGTTTCTCCAGCATTTGAAGCTATATCACTTATATCGCAAGTATCTGAAGCTAAATCATTTGTGCCGCATGGATTTGAATCTAAACCTTCTACATAGCATTGATTTGAAGCTAAATCATGTGTTTCGCTTGAATTTGAAGCTAACTCGTTTGTTTCTGCTGCATTTGAAGCTGTATCACTTATATCGCAATTATCTCAAGCTATATCATTTGTGTCGCATGGATCTGAAGCTAAACCTTCTACATCGCATTGATTTGAAGCTGAATCATGTGTTTTGCTTGGATTTGAACCTAACTCGTTTGTTTCTCCTGCATTTGAAGCTATATCACTTATTTCGCAAGTATCTGATGCAAGTAATTTGTGTCGCACGGATTCGAAGCTGAACTCTCCACATCGCATTGGTTTGAAGCTAAACCTTCCACATCGCATTGGTTTGAAGCTAAACCTTCTACATCGCATTGATTTGAAGCTAAATAAAATGTTTCGTATGGAGTTGAACCTACAACGTTTGTTTCGTCTTCATTTGAAGCTATATCACTTATATCGCAAGTATCTGAAACTGAATCATTTGTTTCGCATTGATTTGAAGCTAAACCTTCAACATCGCATTGATTTCCAGCTAAATCATGTGTATCGCATGGATTTTGAAGCTAACTCGTTTGTTTCTCCTGCATTTGAAGCTATATCACTTGTATCGCATGTATCTGATGCTAAATCATTTGTGTCGCATGGATTTGAAGCTAAACCATCTACATCGCATTGATTTGAAGCTAAATCGTGTGTCCCGCATGGATTTGAAGCTAACTCGTTTGTTTCGCATGCACTTGAAGCTATATCACCTAAATCCCAAGTGTTTGAATCTAAATCATTTGTTTCGAATGGATTTGAAGCTAAACCTTCTACAGCGCATTGATATGAAGCTAAATCATGTGTTTCGCTTGGATTTGAAGCTGAACCTTCTATATCGCATTGATTTGAAGCTAAAACATGTGTATCGCACGGATTTTGAAGCTAAATCGTTTGTTTCGTCTGCCTTTGAAGCTATATCACTTATATCCCATGTGTTTGATGCTAAATCATTTGTTTACCGTGGATTTGATGCTAAACCTTCTACATCGCATTTATTTGCAGCTAAATCATATGTTTCGCATGGATTTGAAGCTATACCTTCTACATCGCTTTGATTAGAAGCTAAATCATGTGTTTTGCATGGATTTGATGCTAACTCGCTTGTTTCCCCCGCATTTGAAACTGTATCAGTTATATCGCAAGTATCTGATGCTAAATCATGTGTTTCGCTTGGATTTGAAGCTAAACCTTCTACATCGCATTGATTTGAAACTAAATCACGAGTTTTGCATGGATTTGATGCTAACTCTTTTGTTTCCCCTGCATTTGAAGCTATATCAGTTATATCGCAAGTATCTGATGCTAAATCATTTGTTTCGTATGGATTTGAAGCTAAGCCTTCTACTTCGCATGGATTTAAAGCTAAATGATGTGTACCGCATGGATTTTGAAACTAACTCGTTTGATTCGTCTGAATTTGAAGCAATATCAGTTATATCTCAAGTATCTGATGCTAAATCATTTGTTTCGCATGGATTTGAAGCTAAACCTTCTACGTGGCATTGATTTGAAGCTTAATCATGTGTTTTGCATGGATTTGAAGCTAACTCGTTTGTTTCTCCTGCATTTGAAGCTATATTAATTATATCGTAAGTATCTGAAGCTAAAACATTAGTGTCGCATGGATTTGAAGCTAAACCTTCTACATCGCATTGATTTAAAGCTACCTCGTTTGTTTCGCCTTCACTTGAAGATATTTTATTTATATCGCAAGTATTTGAAGATATCCCATTTATTTCTCATGGGTTTGAAGCTAAGCCTTCTACTTCGATTTGATTTGAAGCAAAATCATGTGTTTTGCATGGATTTGATGCTAACCCGTTCATTTCGCCTGCATTTGATGCTATAACACTTATATCGCAAGTATCTGAAGCTAAATCATTTGTTTCGCATGGATTTGAAGCAAAACCTTCTACATCGTATTGATTCGAAGCTATCTCATTTGTTTCGCATGGATTAGAAGCTAAACATTCTACATCGCATGGATTTGAAGCTAAACCTTATACATCGTATTGATTTGAATCTAAGTCGTTTGTTTCGTCTGAATTCGAAGGTATGTCACTTATATTGCAAGTATCTGAACCTAAATCATATGTTGCGCATGGATTTGAAACTAAACCTTCTACATAGCATTGATTTGCAGCTAAATCATGTGTTTCGCATGGATTTGAAGCTAAGCCTTCTATTTCGCATGGATTTAGAGCTAAATGATGTGTATCGCATGGACTTTGAAGCTAACTCGTTTGATTCGTCTGCATTTGAAGCTATACCAGTTATATCGCAAGTATCTGATGCTAAATCATTTGTTTCGCATGGATTTGAAACTAAACCTTCTACATCGTATTGATTTGAAGCTAATTCATTTGTTTCGCATGGTTTAGAAGCTAAAAATTCTACATCGCATGGATTTGAAGCTAAACCTTCTACATCGTATTGATTTGAAGCTAAGTCGTTTGTTTCTTCTGAATTCGAAGGTATATCACTTATATCGCAAGTATCTGAACCTAAATCATATATTTCGCATGGATTTGAAACTAAACCTTCTACATAGCATTGATTTGCAGCTAAATCATGTGTTTCGCATGGATTTGAAGCTAACTCGTTTTATTCGTGTGCATTTAAAGCTATATCACTTATATCTCAAGTGTTTGATGCTAAATCATTTGTTTCGCATGGATTTGTAGCTAAACCTTCTACATCGCATTGATTTGAAGCTAAATCATGTGTTTTGCATGGATTTGATGCTAACCCGTTCATTTCGCCTGCATTTGATGCTATAACACTTATATCGCAAGTATCTGAAGCTAAATCATTTGTTTCGCATGGATTTGAAGCTAAACCTTCTACATCGTATTGATTTGAAGCTAATTCATTTGTTTCGCATGGTTTAGAAGCTAAAAATTCTACATCGCATGGATTTGAAGCTAAACCTTCTTCATCGTATTGATTTGAAGCTAAGTCGTTTGTTTCTTCTGAATTCGAAGGTATATCACTTATATCGCAAGTATCTGAACCTAAATCATATATTTCGCATGGATTTGAAACTAAACCTTCTACATAGCATTGATTTGCAGCTAAATCATGTGTTTCGCATGGATTTGAAGTTAAGCCTTCTACTTCGCATGGATTTAAAGATAAATGATGTGTATCGCATGGATTTTGAAACTAACTCGTTTTATTCGTGTGCATTTAAAGCTATATCACTTATATCTCAAGTGTTTGATGCTAAATCATTTGTTTCGCATGGATTTGTAGCTAAACCTTCTACATCGCATTGATTTGAAGCTAAATCATGTGTTTTGCATGGATTTGATGCTAACTCGTTTGTTTCCCCTACATTTGAAGCTATATCAGTTATATCGCAAGTATCTGATGCTAAAACATTTGTTTCGTATGGATTTGAAGCTAAGCCATCTACATCGTATTGATTTGAAGCTAACTCATTTGTTTCGCTTGGATTAGAAGCTAAACATTCTACATCGCATGGATTTGAAGCTAAACCTTCTACATCGTATTGATTTGAAGCTAAGTCGTTTGTTTCGTCTGAATTCGAAGGTATGTCACTTATATCGCAAGTATCTGAACCTAAATCATATGTTTCGCATGGATTTGAAACTAAACCTTCTACATAGCTTTGATTTGCAGCTAAATCATGTGTTTCGCATGGATTTGAAGCTAAGACTTCTATATCGCATGGATTTAGAGCTAAATGATGTGTATCGCATGGATTTTGAAGCTAACTCGTTTGATTCGTCTGCATTTGAAGCTATATCAGCTATATCGCAAGTATCTGATGCTAAATCATTTGTTTCGCATTGATTTGAAGCTAAACCTTCAACATCGCATTGATATCCAGCTAAATCATGTGTATCGCATGGATTTTGAAGCTAACTCGTTTGTTTCTCCTGCATTTGAAGCTATATCACTTATATCGCAAGTATCTGAAGCTAAATCATTTGTGCCGCATGGATTTGATGCTAACTCGCTTGTTTCCCCCGCATTTGAAACTATATCAGTTATATCGTAAGTATCTGATGCTAAATCATTTGTTTCGCATTGATTTGAAGCTAAACCTTCAACATCGCATTGATTTCCAGCTAAATCATGTGTATCGCATGGATTTTGAAGCTAACTCGTTTGTTTCTCCTGCATTTGAAGCTATATCACTTATATCGTAAGTATCTGAAGCTAAATCATTTGTGTCGCATGGATTTGACGCTAAACCTTCTACATCGCATTGATTTAAAGCTACCTCATTTGTTTCGCCTTCACTTGAAGATATTTTATTTATATCGCAATTATTTGAAGATATCCCATTTATTTCTCATGGATTTGAGGCTAAGCCTTCTACTTCACATTGATTTGAAGCTAAATCATGTGATTTGCATGGATTTGATGCTAACTCGTTCGTTTCGCCTGCATTTGATGCTATATCACTTATATCGCAAGTATCTGAAGCTAAATCATTTGTTTCGCATGGATTTGAAGCTAAACCTTCTACATCGCATTGATTTGAAGCTAAATCATGTGATTTGCATGGATTTTATAATAACTCGTTTGTTTCCCCTGCATTTGAAGCTATATCAGTTATATCGCAAGTATCTGATGCTAAATGATTTGTGTAGCATGGATTTGAAGCTAAACCTTCTACATCGCATTGATTTGCAGCTAAATCATGTGTTTCGCATGGATTTGAAGCTAAATCGTTCGTTTCCCCTGCATTTGATGCTATATCACTTATATCGCAAGTGTTTGAAGCTAAATCATTTGTTTCGCATGGATTTGAAGCTAAACCTTCTACATCGTATCGATTTTAAGCTAAATGATATGTATCGCATGGATTTTGAAGCTATCCCGTTTTGATTCGTCTGCATTTGCAGCTATATCACTTATATCACAAGTGTTTGAAGCTAAATCATTTGTTTCGCATGGATTTGAAGCTAAACCTTCTACATCGCATTGATTTGAAGCTAAATCATGTGTTTCGCTTGGATTTGGAGCTAACTCGTTTGTTTCTCCAGCATTTGAAGCTATATCACTTATATCGCAAGTATCTGAAGCTAAATCATTTGTGCCGCATGGATTTGAATCTAAACCTTCTACATAGCATTGATTTGAAGCTAAATCATGTGTTTCGCTTGAATTTGAAGCTAACTCGTTTGTTTCTGCTGCATTTGAAGCTGTATCACTTATTTCGCAAGTATCTGATGCAAGTAATTTGTGTCGCACGGATTTGAAGCTGAACTCTCCACATCGCATTGGTTTGAAGCTAAACCTTCCACATCGCATTGGTTTGAAGCTAAACCTTCTACCTCGCATTGATTTGAAGCTAAATAAAATGTTTCGTATGGAGTTGAACCTACAACGTTTGTTTCGTCTTCATTTGAAGCTATATCACTTATATCGCAAGTATCTGAAACTGAATCATTTGTCTCGCATTGATTTGAAGATAAACCTTCAACATCGCATTGATTTCCAGCTAAATCATGTGTATCGCATGGATTTTGATGCTAACTCGTTTGTTTCTCCTGCATTTGAAGCTATATCACTTGTATCGCATGTATCTGATGCTAAATCATTTGTGTCGCATGGATTTGAAGCTAAACCATCTACATCGCATTGATTTGAAGCTAAATCGTGTGTCCCGCATGGATTTGAAGCTAACTCGTCTGTTTCGCATGCACTTGAAGCTATATCACCTAAATCCCAAGTGTTTGAAGCTAAATCATTTGTTTCGAATGGATTTGAAGCTAAACTTCTACAGCGCATTGATATTAAGCTAAATCATGTGTTTCGCTTGGATTTGAAGCTAAACCTTCTACATCGCATTGATTTGAAGCCAAAACATGTGTGTCGCACGGATTTTGAAGCTTAAACGTTTGTTTAGTCTGCACTTGAAGCTATATCACTTATATCCCATGTGTTTGAAGCTAAATCATTTGTTTCGCATGGATTTGAAGCTAAACCTTCTACAGCGCATTGATATGAAGCTAAATCATGTGTTTCGCTTGGATTTGAAGCTGAACCTTCTATATCGCATTGATTTGAAGCTAAAACATGTGTATCGCACGGATTTGAAGCTAAATCGTTTGTTTCGTCTGCCTTTGAAGCTATATCACTTATATCCCATGTGTTTGATGCTAAATCATTTGTTTACCATGGATTTGATGCTAAACCTTCTACAGCACATTGATTTGAAGCTAAATCATGTGTTTCGCTTGAATTTGAAGCTAACTCGTTTGTTTAGTCTGCATTTGAAGCTAACTCGTTTGTTTAGTCTGCATTTGAAGCTATATCACTCATATCCCAAGTGTTTGATGCTAAATCAAAGGTTTCGCATAGATTTGAAGCTAAGCCTTATACTTCGCATCGATTTGAAGCTAAATGATGTGTATCGCATGCATTTTGATGTTAACTCGTTTGGTTGGTCTGCATTTGAAGCTATATCACTTATATCGCAAGTATTTGAAGCTAAATAATTTGTATCCCATGGATTTGAAGCTAAACCTTCTCCATCGCATTGATTTGCAGCTGGATCATGTGTTTCGCATGGACTTGAAGCTAACTCGTTTGTTTCGCATGCAGCTGAAGCTATATCACTTATATCCCAAGTGTTTGAAGCTCAATCATTTGTGTCGCATGGATTTGAAGCTAAACCTTCTACATCGCATTGATTTAAATCTAAATCATGTGTTTCGCTTGGATATGGAGCTAACTCGTTTGTTTCGACTGCATTTGAAGCTATATCACTTATAGCCCAAGTAATTGAAGCTCAATCATTTGTGTCGCATCGATTTGAAGCTAAATGATGTGTATCGCATGCATTTTGATGTTAACTCGTTTGGTTGGTCTGCATTTGAAGCTATATCACTTATATCGCAATTATTTGAAGCTAAATAATTTGTATCCCATGGATTTGAAGCTAAACCTTCTCCATCGCATTGATTTGCAGCTGGATCATGTGTTTCGCATGGACTTGAAGCTAACTCGTTTCTTTCGCATGCAGCTGAAGCTATATCACTAATATCCCAAGTGTTTGAAGCTCAATCATTTGTGTCGCATGGATTTGAAGCTAAACCTTCTACATCGCATTGATTTGAATCTAAATCATGTGTTTTGCTTGGATATGAAGCTAACTCGTTTGTTTAGTCGCATTTGCTGATACATCACTTATATCGCAAGTATCTGAACATAAATCATTTGTTTCGCATGGATATGAAGCTAATCCTTCTACAAAGCATTTATTTGAAGCTTAATCATGTGTTTTGCATGGATTTCAAGCTAACTCGATTGATTCCCCTGCATTTGAAGCTATATCACTTATATCGCAAGTATCTGATGCTGAATCATTTGTTTCGCAAGGACTTGAAGCTAACTCGTTTGTTTCGCATGCAGCTGAAGCTATATCATCTATATCCCAAGTGTTTGAAGCTCAATCATTTGTGTCGCATGGATTTGAAGCTAAACCTTCTACATCGCATTGATTTGAATCTAAATCATGTGTTTTGCTTGGGATATGAAGCTAACTCGTTTGTTTAGTCGCATTTGCTGATACATCACTTATATCGCAAGTATCTGAACATAAATCATTTGTTTCGCATGGATATGAAGCTAATCCTTCTACAAAGCATTTATTTGAAGCTTAATCATGTGTTTTGCATGGATTTCAAGCTAACTCGATTGATTCCCCTGCATTTGAAGCTATATCACTTATATCGCAAGTATCTGATGCTGAATCATTTGTTTCGCAAGGACTTGAAGCTAACTCGTTTGTTTCGCATGCAGCTGAAGCTATATCATCTATATCCCAAGTGTTTGAAGCTCAATCATTTGTGTCGCATGGATTTGAAGCTAAACCTTCTACATCGCATTGATTTGAATCTAAATCATGTGTTTCGCTTGGATATGGAGCTTACTCGTTTGTTTCGACTGCATTTGAAGCTATATCACTTATAGCCCAATTGTTTGATGCTCAATCATTTGTGTCGCATGGATTTGAAGCTAAACCATCTACATGGCATTGATTTGAAGCAAAATCGTGTGTCCCGCATGGATTTGAAGCTAACTCGTTTGTTTCGCATAAACTTGAATCTATATCAACTACATCCCAAGTGTTTGAAGCTAAATCATTTGTTTCGCATGGATTTGAAGCTAAACCTTCTACAGCGTATTGATTTGAAGCTAAATCATGTGTTTCGCTTGAATTTGAAGCTAACTCGTTTGTTTAGTCTGCATTTGAAGCTATTGCACTCATATCCCAAGTGTTTCATGCTAAATCAATTGTTTCGCATGGATTTGAAGCTAATCCTTCTCTATCGCATTGATTTGCAGCTGAATCATGTGTTTCGCATAGACTTGAAGCTAACTCGTTTGTTTCGCATGCAGCTGAAGCTATATCACCTATATCCCAATTGTTTGATGCTCAATCATTTATGTCGCATGGATTTGATGGTAAACCTTCTACATCGCATTGATTTGAAGCTAAATCATGAGTTTGGCATGGATTTGAAGCTAAACCTTCTACATAGCATTGATTTGAAGCTAAATCATGTGTTTCGCTTGAATTTGAAGCTAACTCGTTTGTTTAGTCTGCATTTGAAGCTAATCACTTATTTCGCAAGAATCTGAAACTAAATCATTTGTGTCGCATGGATTTGAAGCTAAACATTCTCCATCGCATTGATTTGCAGCTGAATCATGTGTTTCGCATGGACTTGAAGCTAACTCGATGGTTTCGCATGCAGTTGAAGCTATATCACCTATATCCCAATTGTTTGATGCTCAATCATTTGTGTCGCATGGATTTGAAGCTAAACCTTCTACATCGCATTGATTTGCTGCCAAATCATGTGCTTCGCCTGGATTTGAAGGTAAACCTTCTAAATCGCATTGATTTGTAGGTAAATAATGTGTTCTGCTTGGATTTGAAGCTAACTCGTTTGTTTCGTGTGCATTTGAAGCTATATCGCTTATATCGCAAGTATCTGAAGCTAAATCATTTGTTTCGCATGGATTTGAAGCTAAACCTTCTACATCTCATTGATTTGCAGCTACATCATGTGTTTCGCATGGATTTGAAGCTAACTCGTTCGTTTCGCCTGCATTTCATGCTATATCACTTATATCGCAAGTATCTGAAGCTAAATCATTTGTGTCGCATGGATTTGAAGCTAAACCTTCTACATAGCATTGATTTGAAGCTCAATCATGTGTTTTGCATGGATTTGATACTAACTCGATTGTTTCGAATGCATTTGAAGCTATATCACATATATCTCAAATATTTGATGCTAAATCATTTGTTTCGCTTGAATTTGAAGATAATCCTTCTAAATCGGATTATTTTGAAGCTAAATCATGTATTTCGCTTGTATTTGAAGCTAACTCGTTTGTTTCGTCTGCATTTGAAGGTATATCACTTATATCGCAAGTATCTGAAGCTAAATCATTTGTGTCGCATGGATTTGAAGCTAAACCTTCTACATAGCATTGATTTGAAGCTCAATCATGTGTTTTGCATGGATTTGATGCTAACTCGATTGTTTCAACTGCATTTGAAGCTATATCACAATATATGTCAAGTGTTTGATGCTAAAGCATTTGTTTCGCATGGATTTGAAGCTAAACCTTCTACATCGCATTGATTTGCAGCTAAATCATGTGTTTCGCATAGATTTGAAGCTAAGCCTTATACGTCGCATCTATTTGAAGCTAAATGATGTGTATCGCATGCATTTTGAAGCTAACTCGTTTGGTTCGTCTGCATTTGAAGCTATATCACTTATATCGCAATTATTTGAAGCTAAATAATTTGTATCCCATGGATTTGAAGCTAAACCTTCTCCATCGCATTGATTTGCAGCTGGATCATGTGTTTCGCATGGACTTGAAGCTAACTGGTTTGTTTCGCATGCAGCTGAAGCTATATCACTAATATCCCAAGTGTTTGAAGCTCAATCATTTGTGTCGCTTGGATTTGAAGCTAAACCTTCTACATCGCATTGATTTGAATCTAAATCATGTGTTTCGCTTTGATATGGAGCTAACTCGTTTGTTTCGACTGCATTTGAAGCTATATCACTTATAGCCCGAGTAATTGAAGCTCAATCATTTGTGTCGCATGGATATGAAGCTAAACCTTCTACATCGCATTGATTTGAATCTAAATCATGTGTTTTGCTTGGATATGAAGCTAACTCGTTTGTTTAGTCGCATTTGCTGATACATCATTTATATCGCAAGTATCTGAACATAAATCATTTGTTTCGCATGGATTTGAAGCTAATCCTTCTACATAGCATTGATTTGAAGCTAAATCATGTGTTTCGCTTGAATTTGAAGCTAACTCGTTTGTTTAGTCTGCATTTGAAGCTAATCACTTATTTCGCAAGAAACTGAAACTAAATCATTTGTGTCGCATGGATTTGAAGCTAAACATTCTCCATCGCATTGATTTGCAGCTGAATCATGTGTTTCGCATGGACTTGAAGCTAACTCGATGGTTTCGCATGCAGTTGAAGCTATATCACCTATATCCCAATTGTTTGATGCTCAATCATTTGTGTCGCATGGATTTGAAGCTAAACCTTCTACATCGCATTGATTTGCTGCCAAATCATGTGCTTCGCCTGGATTTGAAGGTAAACCTTCTAAATCGCATTGATTTGTAGGTAAATAATGTGTTCTGCTTGGATTTGAAGCTAACTCGTTTGTTTCGTGTGCATTTGAAGCTATATCGCTTATATCGCAAGTATCTGAAGCTAAATCATTTGTTTCGCATGGATTTGAAGCTAAACCTTCTACATCTCATTGATTTGCAGCTACATCATGTGTTTCGCATGGATTTGAAGCTAACTCGTTCGTTTCGCCTGCATTTCATGCTATATCACTTATATCGCAAGTATCTGAAGCTAAATCATTTGTGTCGCATGGATTTGAAGCTAAACCTTCTACATAGCATTGATTTGAAGCTCAATCATGTTTTTTGCATGGATTTGATACTAACTCGATTGTTTCGAATGCATTTGAAGCTATATCACATTTATCTCAAATGTTTGATGCTAAATCATTTGTTTCGCTTGAATTTGAAGATAATCCTTCTAAATCGGATTATTTTGAAGCTAAATCATGTATTTCGCTTGTATTTGAAGCTAACTCGTTTGTTTCGTCTGCATTTGAAGGTATATCACTTATATCGCAAGTATCTGAAGCTAAATCATTTGTGTCGCATGGATTTGAAGCTAATCCTTCTACATAGCATTGATTTGAAGCTCAATCATGAGTTTTGCATGGATTTGATGCTAACTCGTTTGGTTCGTCTGCATTTGAAGCTATATCACTTATATCGCAATTATTTGAAGCTAAATAATTTGTATCCCATGGATTTGAAGCTAAACCTTCTCCATCGCATTGATTTGCAGCTGGATCATGTGTTTCGCATGGACTTGAAGCTAACTCGTTTGTTTCGCATGCAGCTGAAGCTATATCACTAATATCCCAAGTGTTTGAAGCTCAATCATTTGTGTCGCATGGATTTGAAGCTAAACCTTCTACATCGCATTGATTTGAATCTAAATCATGTGTTTTGCTTGGATATGAAGCTAACTCGTTTGTTTAGTCGCATTTGCTGATACATCACTTATATCGCAAGTATCTGAACATAAATCATTTGTTTCGCATGGATTTGAAGCTAATCCTTCTACAAAGCATTTATTTGAAGCTTAATCATGTGTTTTGCATGGATTTCAAGCTAACTCGATTGATTCCCCTGCATTTGAAGCTATATCACTTATATCGCAAGTATCTGATGCTGAATCATTTGTTTCGCACGGACTTGAAGCTAACTCGTTTGTTTCGCATGCAGCTGAAGCTATATCATCTATATCCCAAGTGTTTGAAGCTCAATCATTTGTGTCGCATGGATTTGAAGCTAAACCTTCTACATCGCATTGATTTGAATCTAAATCATGTGTTTCGCTTGGATATGGAGCTTACTCGTTTGTTTCGACTGCATTTGAAGCTATATCACTTATAGCCCAATTGTTTGATGCTCAATCATTTGTGTCGCATGGATTTGAAGCTAAACCATCTACATGGCATTGATTTGAAGCAAAATCGTGTGTCCCGCATGGATTTGAAGCTAACTCGTTTGTTTCGCATAAACTTGAATCTATATCAACTACATCCCAAGTGTTTGAAGCTAAATCATTTGTTTCGCATGGATTTGAAGCTAAACCTTCTACAGCGTATTGATTTGAAGCTAAATCATGTGTTTCGCTTGAATTTGAAGCTAACTCGTTTGTTTAGTCTGCATTTGAAGCTATTGCACTCATATCCCAAGTGTTTCATGCTAAATCAATTGTTTCGCATGGATTTGAAGCTAATCCTTCTCTATCGCATTGATTTGCAGCTGAATCATGTGTTTCGCATAGACTTGAAGCTAACTCGTTTGTTTCGCATGCAGCTGAAGCTATATCACCTATATCCCAATTGTTTGATGCTCAATCATTTATGTCGCATGGATTTGATGGTAAACCTTCTACATCGCATTGATTTGAAGCTAAATCATGAGTTTGGCATGGATTTGAAGCTAAACCTTCTACATAGCATTGATTTGAAGCTAAATCATGTGTTTCGCTTGAATTTGAAGCTAACTCGTTTGTTTAGTCTGCATTTGAAGCTAATCACTTATTTCGCAAGAATCTGAAACTAAATCATTTGTGTCGCATGGATTTGAAGCTAAACATTCTCCATCGCATTGATTTGCAGCTGAATCATGTGTTTCGCATGGACTTGAAGCTAACTCGATGGTTTCGCATGCAGTTGAAGCTATATCACCTATATCCCAATTGTTTGATGCTCAATCATTTGTGTCGCATGGATTTGAAGCTAAACCTTCTACATCGCATTGATTTGCTGCCAAATCATGTGCTTCGCCTGGATTTGAAGGTAAACCTTCTAAATCGCATTGATTTGTAGGTAAATAATGTGTTCTGCTTGGATTTGAAGCTAACTCGTTTGTTTCGTGTGCATTTGAAGCTATATCGCTTATATCGCAAGTATCTGAAGCTAAATCATTTGTTTCGCATGGATTTGAAGCTAAACCTTCTACATCTCATTGATTTGCAGCTACATCATGTGTTTCGCATGGATTTGAAGCTAACTCGTTCGTTTCGCCTGCATTTCATGCTATATCACTTATATCGCAAGTATCTGAAGCTAAATCATTTGTGTCGCATGGATTTGAAGCTAAACCTTCTACATAGCATTGATTTGAAGCTCAATCATGTGTTTTGCATGGATTTGATACTAACTCGATTGTTTCGAATGCATTTGAAGCTATATCACATATATCTCAAATATTTGATGCTAAATCATTTGTTTCGCTTGAATTTGAAGATAATCCTTCTAAATCGGATTATTTTGAAGCTAAATCATGTATTTCGCTTGTATTTGAAGCTAACTCGTTTGTTTCGTCTGCATTTGAAGGTATATCACTTATATCGCAAGTATCTGAAGCTAAATCATTTGTGTCGCATGGATTTGAAGCTAAACCTTCTACATAGCATTGATTTGAAGCTCAATCATGTGTTTTGCATGGATTTGATGCTAACTCGATTGTTTCAACTGCATTTGAAGCTATATCACAATATATGTCAAGTGTTTGATGCTAAAGCATTTGTTTCGCATGGATTTGAAGCTAAACCTTCTACATCGCATTGATTTGCAGCTAAATCATGTGTTTCGCATAGATTTGAAGCTAAGCCTTATACGTCGCATCTATTTGAAGCTAAATGATGTGTATCGCATGCATTTTGAAGCTAACTCGTTTGGTTCGTCTGCATTTGAAGCTATATCACTTATATCGCAATTATTTGAAGCTAAATAATTTGTATCCCATGGATTTGAAGCTAAACCTTCTCCATCGCATTGATTTGCAGCTGGATCATGTGTTTCGCATGGACTTGAAGCTAACTGGTTTGTTTCGCATGCAGCTGAAGCTATATCACTAATATCCCAAGTGTTTGAAGCTCAATCATTTGTGTCGCTTGGATTTGAAGCTAAACCTTCTACATCGCATTGATTTGAATCTAAATCATGTGTTTCGCTTTGATATGGAGCTAACTCGTTTGTTTCGACTGCATTTGAAGCTATATCACTTATAACCCGAGTAATTGAAGCTCAATCATTTGTGTCGCATGGATATGAAGCTAAACCTTCTACATCGCATTGATTTGAATCTAAATCATGTGTTTTGCTTGGATATGAAGCTAACTCGTTTGTTTAGTCGCATTTGCTGATACATCATTTATATCGCAAGTATCTGAACATAAATCATTTGTTTCGCATGGATTTGAAGCTAATCCTTCTACATAGCATTGATTTGAAGCTAAATAATGTGTTTCGCTTGAATTTGAAGCTAACTCGTTTGTTTAGTCTGCATTTGAAGCTAATCACTTATTTCGCAAGAAACTGAAACTAAATCATTTGTGTCGCATGGATTTGAAGCTAAACATTCTCCATCGCATTGATTTGCAGCTGAATCATGTGTTTCGCATGGACTTGAAGCTAACTCGATGGTTTCGCATGCAGTTGAAGCTATATCACCTATATCCCAATTGTTTGATGCTCAATCATTTGTGTCGCATGGATTTGAAGCTAAACCTTCTACATCGCATTGATTTGCTGCCAAATCATGTGCTTCGCCTGGATTTGAAGGTAAACCTTCTAAATCGCATTGATTTGTAGGTAAATAATGTGTTCTGCTTGGATTTGAAGCTAACTCGTTTGTTTCGTGTGCATTTGAAGCTATATCGCTTATATCGCAAGTATCTGAAGCTAAATCATTTGTTTCGCATGGATTTGAAGCTAAACCTTCTACATCTCATTGATTTGCAGCTACATCATGTGTTTCGCATGGATTTGAAGCTAACTCGTTCGTTTCGCCTGCATTTCATGCTATATCACTTATATCGCAAGTATCTGAAGCTAAATCATTTGTGTCGCATGGATTTGAAGCTAAACCTTCTACATAGCATTGATTTGAAGCTCAATCATGTTTTTTGCATGGATTTGATACTAACTCGATTGTTTCGAATGCATTTGAAGCTATATCACATATATCTCAAATGTTTGATGCTAAATCATTTGTTTCGCTTGAATTTGAAGATAATCCTTCTAAATCGGATTATTTTGAAGCTAAATCATGTATTTCGCTTGTATTTGAAGCTAACTCGTTTGTTTCGTCTGCATTTGAAGGTATATCACTTATATCGCAAGTATCTGAAGCTAAATCATTTGTGTCGCATGGATTTGAAGCTAAACCTTCTACATAGCATTGATTTGAAGCTCAATCATGAGTTTTGCATGGATTTGATGCTAACTCGTTTGGTTCGTCTGCATTTGAAGCTATATCACTTATATCGCAATTATTTGAAGCTAAATAATTTGTATCCCATGGATTTGAAGCTAAACCTTCTCCATCGCATTGATTTGCAGCTGGATCATGTGTTTCGCATGGACTTGAAGCTAACTCGTTTGTTTCGCATGCAGCTGAAGCTATATCACTAATATCCCAAGTGTTTGAAGCTCAATCATTTGTGTCGCATGGATTTGAAGCTAAACCTTCTACATCGCATTGATTTGAATCTAAATCATGTGTTTTGCTTGGATATGAAGCTAACTCGTTTGTTTAGTCGCATTTGCTGATACATCACTTATATCGCAAGTATCTGAACATAAATCATTTGTTTCGCATGGATTTGAAGCTAATCCTTCTACAAAGCATTTATTTGAAGCTTAATCATGTGTTTTGCATGGATTTCAAGCTAACTCGATTGATTCCCCTGCATTTGAAGCTATATCACTTATATCGCAAGTATCTGATGCTGAATCATTTGTTTCGCAAGGACTTGAAGCTAACTCGTTTGTTTCGCATGCAGCTGAAGCTATATCATCTATATCCCAAGTGTTTGAAGCTCAATCATTTGTGTCGCATGGATTTGAAGCTAAACCTTCTACATCGCATTGATTTGAATCTAAATCATGTGTTTCGCTTGGATATGGAGCTAACTCGTTTGTTTCGACTGCATTTGAAGCTATATCACTTATAGCCCAATTGTTTGATGCTCAATCATTTGTGTCGCATGGATTTGAAGGTAAACCTTCTACATCGCATTGATTTGAAGCTAAATCATGAGGTTGGCATGGATTTGAAGCTAAACCTTCTACATAGCATTGATTTGAAGCTTAATCATGTGTTTTGCATGGATTTGAAGGTAACTCGTTCGTATCGACTGCCTTTAAAGTAATATCACTTATAACCCAAGTGTTTGAAGCTCAATCATTTGTGTCGCATGGATTTGAAGCTAAACCTTCTACATCGCATTGATTTGAAGCTAAATCATGTGTTTCATTTCGATATGAATCTATCTCGTTTGTTTAATTTGCATTTGAAGCTATATCACTTATATCGCAAGTATCTGAAGCAAAATCAGTTGTGTCGCATGGCTTTGAATCTAAACCTTCTACATAGCATTGATTTGAAGATAAATCATGTGTTTCGCTTGAATTTGAAGCTAACTCGTTTGTTTCTCCTGCATTTGAAGCTATATAACTTGTATCGCATGTATCTAATGCTAAATGATTTGTGTCGCATGGATTTGAATCTAAACCATCTACATAGCATTGATTTGAAGCTTAATAATGTGTTTTGCATGGATTTGGAGCTAACTCGTTTGTTTCGACTCCGTTTGAAGCTATATCACTCATATCGCAAGTATCTGAAGCTAAATCATTTGTGTCGCATGGATTTGAAGCTAAACCATCTACATGGCATTGATTTGAAGCAAAATCGTGTGTCCCGCATGGATTTGAAGCTAACTCGTTTGTTTCGCATAAACTTGAATCTATATCAACTACATCCCAAGTGTTTGAAGCTAAATCATTTCTGCCGCATGGATTTGAAGCTAAAACTTCAACATCGCATTGATTTCAATCTAAATCATGTGTATCGTATGGATTTTGAAGCTAACTCGTTTGTTTCTCCTGCATTTGAAGCTATATCACTTATATCGCAATTATATGAATCTAAATCATTTGTGTCGCATGGATCTGAAGCTAAACCTTCTACATCGCATTGATTTTAAGCTGAATCATGTGTTTTGCTTGGATTTGAAGCTAACTCGTTTGTTTCTCCTGCATTTGAAGCTATATCACTAATTTCGGAAGTATCTGATGCAAGTAATTTGTGTCGCACGTATTTGAAGCTAAAACCTCCACATCGTATTGGTTTGAAGCTAAACCTTCCACATCGCATTGGTTTGAAGCTAAACCTTCTACATCGCATTGATTTGAATCTAAATAGTATGTTTCGTATGGAGTTGAAGCTACAACGTTTGTTTCGTCTGCATTTGAGGCTATATCACTTATATCGCAAGTATCTGAAGCTGATTCATGTGTTTTGCTTGGATTTGAAGCTAACTCGTTTGTTTCTACTGCATTTGAAGCTATATCACTTATTTCGCAAGTATCTGATGCAAGCAATTTGTTTCGCATGGATGTGAAGCTAAACCTTCTACATCGCATTGATTTGCAGCTAAATCATGTGTTTCGCATGGATTTGAAGTTAAACCGTCTACGTCGCATTGAATTGAAACTAAATCATGTTTTTTGCATGCATTTGTTGCCAACTCGTTTGTTTCTCCTTGCATTTGAAGCTATATCACTTATATCGCAAGTATCTGAACCTAAATCATTTGTTTCGCATGGATTTGTAGCTAAACCTTCTACATCGCATTGATTTGAAGCTATCTCATGTGATTCGCTTGGATTTGAAGCTAAACCTTCTACATCGCATTGATTTGCAGCTAAATCATGTGTTTTGCATGGATTTGATGCTAACTCGTTTGTTTCCCCTGCATTTGAAGCTATACCAGTTATATCGAAAGTATCTGATGCTAAATCATTTGTTTCGAATTGATTTGAAGCTAAACCTTCTACATCGCATTGATTTGAAGCTAAATCATGTGTTTTGCATGGATTTGATGCTAACTCGTTTGTTTCCCCTGCATTTGAAGCTATACCAGTTATATCGAAAGTATCTGATGCTAAATCATTTGTTTCGAATTGATTTGAAGCTAAACCTTCTACATCGCATTGATTTGAAGCTAAATCATGTGTTTTGCATGGATTTGATGCTAACTCGTTTGTTTCCCCTGCATTTGAAGCTATATCAGTTATATCGCAAGTGTTTGAAGCTGAATCATTTGTTTCGCATTGATTTGAAGCTAAACCTTCAACATCGCATTGATTTCCAGCTAAATCATGTGTATCACATGGATTTTGAAGCTAACTCGTTTGTTTCTCCTGCATTTGAAGCTATATCACTTATATCGCAAGTATCTGAACCTAAATCATTTGTGTCACATGGATTTGAAGCTAAACCTTCTACATCGCATTGATTTGCAGCTAAATCATGTGTTTCGCATGGATTTGAAGCTAACTCGTTTGTTTCGCAAGCAGTTGCAGCTAAATCGTGTATATTACAAGTCTTAGAAGCTGAACCATTTATATCGCATGGATTTGAAGCTAAGCCTTCTACTTCGAATTGATTTGAAGCTAAATCATGTGGTTCGCGTGGGTTTGGTGCTAACTCGTTTGTTCCGCATGCAGTTGATGCTAAATCATGAATATCACAAGTATTTGAATATAAACCATTTGTTTGGAATTGATTTGAAGCTAAGCCTTCTACATCGCATTTATTTGCAGCCAAATCATGTGTTTCGCATGGATTTTGTAGCTAATTCGTTTGTTTCTCCTGCATTTGAAGCTATATCACTTATATCGCAAGTATCTGAAGCTTAATCATTCGTGCCGCATGGATTTGAGGCTAAAAGTTCAACATCGCATTGATTTCAATCTAAATCATGTGTATCGTATGGATTTTGAAGCTAACTCATTTGTATCTCCTGCATTTGAAGCTATATCACTTATATGGCAATTATCTGAAACTAAATCATTTGTGTCGCATGGATCTGAAGCTAAACCATCTGCATCGCATTGATTTGAAGCTAAATAATATGTTTCGTATGGAGTTGAAGTTACAACGTTTGTTTCGTCTGCATTTGAAGCTATATCACTAATTTCGAAAGTATCTGATGCAAGTAATTTGTGTCGAACGGATTTGAAGCTAAACCCTCCACATCGCATTGGTTTGAATCTAAACCTTCCACATCGCATTGGTTTGAAGCTAAACCTTCTACATCGCATTGATTTGAAGCTAAATAATATGTTTTGTATGGAGTTGAAGCTACAACGTTTGTTTCATCTGCATTTGAAGCTATATCACTTATATCCCAAGAGTTTGAAGGTAAATCATTTGTTTCGCATGGATTTGAAGCTAAACCTTCTACATCGCATTGATTTGCAGCTAAATCATTTGTTTCGAATTGATTTGAAGCTAAACCTTCTACATCGCATTGATTTGAAGCTAAATCATGTGTTTTGCATGGATTTGATGCTAACTCGATTGTTTCCCCTGCATTTGAAGCTATATCAGTTATATCGCAAGTATCTGATGCTAAATCATGTGCATCGCTTGGTTTTGAAGCTAAACCTTCTACATCGCATTGATTTGAAGCTAAATCATGTTTTTTGCATGGATTTGATGCTAACTCGTTTGTTTCCCCTGCATTTGAAGCTATATCAGTTATATCGCAAGTATCTGATGCTAAATCATGTGTTTCGCGTGGATTGGAAGCTAAACCTTCTACATCGCATTTATTTGCAGCCAAATCATGTGTTTCGCATGGATTTTGTAGCTAACTCGTTTGTTTCTCCTGCATTTGAAGCTATATCACTTATATCGCAAGTATCTGAAGCTTAATCATTCGTGCTGCATGGATTTGAGGCTAAAAGTTCAACATCGCATTTATTTCAATCTAAGTCATGTGTATCGTATGGATTTTGAAGCTAACTCATTTGTTTCTCCTGCATTTGAAGCTATATCACTTATATGGCAATTATCTGAAACTAAATCATTTGTGTCGCATGGATCTGAAGCTAAACCAACTGCATCGCATTGATTTGAAGCTAAATAATATGTTTCGTATGGAGTTGAAGTTACAACGTTTGTTTCGTCTGCATTTGAAGCTATATCACTAATTTCGAAAGTATCTGATGCAAGTAATTTGTGTCGAACGGATTTGAAGCTAAACCCTCCACATCGCATTGGTTTGAATCTAAACCTTCCACATCGCATTGGTTTGAAGCTAAACCTTCTACATCGCATTGATTTGAAGCTAAATAATATGTTTTGTATGGAGTTGAAGCTACAACGTTTGTTTCGTCTTCATTTGAAGCTATATCACATATATCCCAAGAGTTTGAAGGTAAATCATTTGTTTCGCATGGATTTGAAGCTAAACCTTCTACATCGCATTGATTTGCAGCTAAATCATGTGTTTCGCATGGATTTGAAGCTAAACCGTCTACGTCGCATTGATTTGAAACTAAATCATGTTTTTTGCATGGATTTGTTGCTAACTCGTTTGTTTCTCCTTGCATTTGAAGCTATATCACTTATATCGCAAGTATCTGAACCTAAATCATTTGTTTCGCATGGATTAGTAGCTAAACCTTCTACATCGCATTGATTTGAAGCTATCTCATGTGATTCGCGTGGATTTGAAGCTAAACCTTCTACATCGCATTGATTTGAAGCTAAATCATGTGTTTTGCATGGATTTGATGCTAACTCGTTTGTTTCCGTTCATTTGAAGCTATATCAGTTATATCGCAAGTATATGATGATAAATCATTTGTTTCGCATGGATTTGAAGCTAAACCTTCTACATCGCATTGATTTGAAGCTAAATCATGTGTTTTGCATGGATTTTATGCTAACTCGTTTGTTTCTCCTGCATTTGAAGCTATATCACTTATATCGCAAGTATCTGAACCTAAATCATATGTTTCGCATGGATTTGAAACTAAACATTCTACATAGCATTGATTTCAGCTAAATCATGTGTGTCGCATGGATTTGAAGCTAAGCCGTCTATTGCACATGAATTTAAAACTAAATGATGTGTATCGCATGGATTTTGAAGCTAACTCGTTTGTTTCTCCTGCATTTGAAGCTATATCAGTTATATCGCAAGTATCTGATGCTAAATCATGTGTTTCGCTTGGATTTGAAGCTAAACCTTCTACATCGCATTGATTTGAAGCTAAATCATGTTTTTTGCATGGATTTGATGCTAACTCGTTTGTTTCCACTGCATTTGAAACTATATCAGTTATATCGCAAGTATCTGATGCTAAATCATTTGTTTAGCATGGATTTGAAGCTAAACCTTCTACATCGCATTGATGTGAAGCTTAATCATGTGTTTTGCATGGATTTGAAGCTAACTCGTTTGTTTCTCCTGCATTTGAAGCTATATCGCTTATATCGTAAGTATCTGAAGCTAAATCATTTGTTTCGCATGGATTTGAAGCTAAACCTTCTACATCGTATTGATTTGAAGCTAACTCATTTGTTTCGCTTGGATTAGAAGCTAAACATTCTACATCGCATGGATTTGAAGCTAAACCTTCTACATCGTATTGATTTGAAGCTAAGTCGTTTGTTTCGTCTGAATTCGAAGGTATGTCACTTATATCGCAAGTATCTGAGCCTAAATCATATGTTTCGCATGGATTTGAAACTAAACCTTCTACATAGCATTGATTTTCAGCTAAATCATGTGTTTCGCATGGATTTGAAGCTAAGGCTTCTATTTCGCATGGATTTAGAGCTAAACGATGTGTATCGCATGGATTTTGAAGCTAACTCGTTGGATTCGTCTGCATTTGAAGCTATATCAGTTATATCGCAAGTATCTGATGCTAAATCATTTGTTTCGCATGGATTTGCGGCTAAACCTTCTACATCGCATTGATTTGAAGCTAAATCATGTGTTTCGCTGGGATTTGAAGGTAAACCATCTACATCGAATTGATTTGAAGCTAAATCATGTGTTTTGCATGGATTTGATGCTAAATCATTTGTTTCGCATGGATTTGTGGCTAAACCTTCTACATCGCATTGATTTGAAGCTAAATCATGTGTTTCGCTGGAATATGAATGTAAACCATCTACATCGAATTGATTTGAAGCTAAATCATGTGTTTTGCATGGATTTGATGCTAACTCGTTTGTTTCCCCTGCATTTGAAGCTATATCAGTTATATCGCAAGTATCTGATGATAAATCATGTGTTTCGCTTGGATTTGAAGCTAAACCTTCTACATCGCATTGATTTGAAGCTAAATCATGTGTTTTGCATGGATTTGATGCTAACTCGTTTGTTTCCCCTGCATTTGAAGCTATATCAGTTATATCGCAAGTATCTGATGCTAAATCATGTGTTTCGCTTGGATTTGAAGCTAAACCTTCTACATCGCGTTGATTTGAAGCTAAATCATGTGTTTTGCATGGATTTGATGCTAACTCGTTTGTTTCCCCTGCATTTGAAGCTATATCAGTTATATCGCAAGTATCTGATGCTAAAGCATTTGTTTCGTATGGATTTGAAGCTATGCCTTCTACTTCGCATGGATTTAAAGCTAAATGATGTGTACCGCATGGATTTTGAAACTAACTCGTTTGATTCGTCTGCATTTGAAGCAATATCATTTATAACTCAAGTATCTGATGCTAAATCATTTGTTTAGCATGGATTTGAAGCTAAACCTACATCGCATTGATTTGCAGCTAAATCATGTGTTTCGCATGGATTTGAAGCTAACTCGTTCGTTTCGACTGCATTTGATGCTATATCACTTATATCGCAAGTGTTTGAAGCTGAATCATTTGTTTCGCATTGATTTGAAGCTAAACCTTCAACATCGCATTGATTTCCAGCTAAATCATGTGTATCACATGGATTTTGAAGCTAACTCGTATGTTTCTCCTGCATTTGAAGCTATATCACTTATATCGCAAGTATCTGAAGCTAAATCATTTGTGTCGCATGGATTTGAAGCGAAACCTTCTACATCGCATTGATTTGAAGCTAAATCATGTGTTTTGCATGGATTTGATGCTAACTCGTTTGTTTCCCCTGCATTTGAAGCTATATCAGTTATACCGCAAGTATCTGATGCTAAAACATTTGTTTCGTATGGATTTGAAGCTAAGCCTTCTACTTCGCATGGATTTAAAGCTAAATGATGTGTACCGCATGGATTTTGAAACTAACTCGTTTGATTCGTCTGCATTTGAAGCAATATCAGTTATACCTCAAGTATCTGATGCTAAATCATTTGCTTCGCATGGATTTGAAGCAAAACCTTCTACATCACATTGATTTGCAACTAAGTCATGTGTTTCGGATGGATTTGAATCTAACTCGGTCGTTTCGCCTGCATTTGAAGCTATATCACTTATATCGCCAGTATCTGAAGCTGAATCATTTGTTTCGCATTGATTTGAAGCTAAACCTTCAACATCGCATTGATTTCCAGCTAAATCATGTGTATCGCATGGATTTTGAAGCTAACTCGTTTGTTTCTACTGCATTTGAAGCTATATCAATTATATCGTAAGTATCTGAAGCTAAATCATTTGTGTCGCATGGATTTGAAGCTAAACCTTCTACATCGTATCGATTTGAAGCTAAATGATATGTATCGCGTGGATTTTGAAGCTACCCCGTTTGATTCGTCTGCATTTGCAGCTGTATCACTTATATCGCAAGTATCTGAAGCTAAATCATTTGTGCCGCATGGATTTGAAGCTAAAACTTCAACATCGCATTGATTTCAATCTAAATCATGTGTGTCGTATGGATTTTGAAGCTAACTCGTTTGTTTCTCCTGCATTTGCAGCTATATCACTTATATCACAAGTGTTTGAAGCTAAACCATTTGTTTTGCATGGATTTGAAGCTAAACCTTCTACATCGCATTGATTTGAAGCTAAATCATGTGTTTCGCTGGGATTTGAAGCTAACTCGTTTGTTTCGCAAGCAGTTGCATCTAAATCGTGTATATCACAGGTATTGGAAGCTGAACCATTTATATCGCATGATTTTGAAGCTAAGCATTCTACCTCGAATTGATTTGAAGCTAAATCATGTGTTTCGCTTGGATTTGGAGCTAACTCGTTTGTTCCGCATGCAGTTGAAGCTAAATCATGAATATCACAAGTATTTGAATATAAACCATTTGTTTGGCATTGATTTGAAGCTAAGCCTTCTACATCGCATTCATTTGCAGCTAAATCATGTGTATCGTATGGATTTTGAAGCTAACTCGTTTGTTTCTCCTGCATTTGAAGCTATATCACATATATCGCAATTATCTGAAGCTAAAACATTTGTGTCGCATGGATCTGAAGCTAAACCTTCTACATCGCATTGATTTGAAGCTAAATCATGTGTTTTGCATGGATTTGAAGCTAACTCGTTTGTTTCTCCTGCATTTGAAGCTATATCAGTTATACCTCAAGTATCTGATGCTAAATCATTTGCTTCGCATGGATTTGAAGCTAAACCTTCTACATCACATTGATTTGCAACTAAGTCATGTGTTTCGGATGGATTTGAATCTAACTCGGTCGTTTCGCCTGCATTTGAAGCTATATCACTTATATCGCCAGTATCTGAAGCTGAATCATTTGTTTCGCATTGATTTGAAGCTAAACCTTCAACATCGCATTGATTTCCAGCTAAATCATGTGTATCGCATGGATTTTGAAGCTAACTCGTTTGTTTCTACTGCATTTGAAGCTATATCAATTATATCGTAAGTATCTGAAGCTAAATCATTTGTGTCGCATGGATTTGAAGCTAAACCTTCTACATCGCATTGATTTAAAGCTACCTCGTTTGTTTCGCCTTCACTTGAAGATATTTTATTTATATCGCAAGTATTTGAAGATATCCCATTTATTTCTCATGGATTTGAAGCTAAGCCTTCTACATCGCATTTATTTGCAGCCAAATCATGTGTTTCGCATGGATTTTGTAGCTAATTCGTTTGTTTCTCCTGCATTTGAAGCTATATCACTTATATCGCAAGTATCTGAAGCTTAATCATTCGTGCCGCATGGATTTGAGGCTAAAAGTTCAACATCGCATTGATTTCAATCTAAATCATGTGTATCGTATGGATTTTGAAGCTAACTCATTTGTATCTCCTGCATTTGAAGCTATATCACTTATATGGCAATTATCTGAAACTAAATCATTTGTGTCGCATGGATCTGAAGCTAAACCATCTGCATCGCATTGATTTGAAGCTAAATAATATGTTTCGTATGGAGTTGAAGTTACAACGTTTGTTTCGTCTGCATTTGAAGCTATATCACTAATTTCGAAAGTATCTGATGCAAGTAATTTGTGTCGAACGGATTTGAAGCTAAACCCTCCACATCGCATTGGTTTGAATCTAAACCTTCCACATCGCATTGGTTTGAAGCTAAACCTTCTACATCGCATTGATTTGAAGCTAAATAATATGTTTTGTATGGAGTTGAAGCTACAACGTTTGTTTCATCTGCATTTGAAGCTATATCACTTATATCCCAAGAGTTTGAAGGTAAATCATTTGTTTCGCATGGATTTGAAGCTAAACCTTCTACATCGCATTGATTTGCAGCTAAATCATTTGTTTCGAATTGATTTGAAGCTAAACCTTCTACATCGCATTGATTTGAAGCTAAATCATGTGTTTTGCATGGATTTGATGCTAACTCGATTGTTTCCCCTGCATTTGAAGCTATATCAGTTATATCGCAAGTATCTGATGCTAAATCATGTGCATCGCTTGGATTTGAAGCTAAACCTTCTACATCGCATTGATTTGAAGCTAAATCATGTTTTTTGCATGGATTTGATGCTAACTCGTTTGTTTCCCCTGCATTTGAAGCTATATCAGTTATATCGCAAGTATCTGATGCTAAATCATGTGTTTCGCGTGGATTGGAAGCTAAACCTTCTACATCGCATTTATTTGCAGCCAAATCATGTGTTTCGCATGGATTTTGTAGCTAACTCGTTTGTTTCTCCTGCATTTGAAGCTATATCACTTATATCGCAAGTATCTGAAGCTTAATCATTCGTGCTGCATGGATTTGAGGCTAAAAGTTCAACATCGCATTTATTTCAATCTAAGTCATGTGTATCGTATGGATTTTGAAGCTAACTCATTTGTTTCTCCTGCATTTGAAGCTATATCACTTATATGGCAATTATCTGAAACTAAATCATTTGTGTCGCATGGATCTGAAGCTAAACCAACTGCATCGCATTGATTTGAAGCTAAATAATATGTTTCGTATGAAGTTGAAGTTACAACGTTTGTTTCGTCTGCATTTGAAGCTATATCACTAATTTCGAAAGTATCTGATGCAAGTAATTTGTGTCGAACGGATTTGAAGCTAAACCCTCCACATCGCATTGGTTTGAATCTAAACCTTCCACATCGCATTGGTTTGAAGCTAAACCTTCTACATCGCATTGATTTGAAGCTAAATAATATGTTTTGTATGGAGTTGAAGCTACAACGTTTGTTTCGTCTTCATTTGAAGCTATATCACATATATCCCAAGAGTTTGAAGGTAAATCATTTGTTTCGCATGGATTTGAAGCTAAACCTTCTACATCGCATTGATTTGCAGCTAAATCATGTGTTTCGCATGGATTTGAAGCTAAACCGTCTACGTCGCATTGATTTGAAACTAAATCATGTTTTTTGCATGGATTTGTTGCTAACTCGTTTGTTTCTCCTTGCATTTGAAGCTATATCACTTATATCGCAAGTATCTGAACCTAAATCATTTGTTTCGCATGGATTAGTAGCTAAACCTTCTACATCGCATTGATTTGAAGCTATCTCATGTGATTCGCGTGGATTTGAAGCTAAACCTTCTACATCGCATTGATTTGAAGCTAAATCATGTGTTTTGCATGGATTTGATGCTAACTCGTTTGTTTCCGTTCATTTGAAGCTATATCAGTTATATCGCAAGTATATGATGATAAATCATTTGTTTCGCATGGATTTGAAGCTAAACCTTCTACATCGCATTGATTTGAAGCTAAATCATGTGTTTTGCATGGATTTTATGCTAACTCGTTTGTTTCTCCTGCATTTGAAGCTATATCACTTATATCGCAAGTATCTGAACCTAAATCATATGTTTCGCATGGATTTGAAACTAAACATTCTACATAGCATTGATTTCAGCTAAATCATGTGTGTCGCATGGATTTGAAGCTAAGCCGTCTATTGCACATGAATTTAAAACTAAATGATGTGTATCGCATGGATTTTGAAGCTAACTCGTTTGTTTCTCCTGCATTTGAAGCTATATCAGTTATATCGCAAGTATCTGATGCTAAATCATGTGTTTCGCTTGGATTTGAAGCTAAACCTTCTACATCGCATTGATTTGAAGCTAAATCATGTTTTTTGCATGGATTTGATGCTAACTCGTTTGTTTCCACTGCATTTGAAACTATATCAGTTATATCGCAAGTATCTGATGCTAAATCATTTGTTTAGCATGGATTTGAAGCTAAACCTTCTACATCGCATTGATGTGAAGCTTAATCATGTGTTTTGCATGGATTTGAAGCTAACTCGTTTGTTTCTCCTGCATTTGAAGCTATATCGCTTATATCGTAAGTATCTGAAGCTAAATCATTTGTTTCGCATGGATTTGAAGCTAAACCTCCTACATCGTATTGATTTGAAGCTAACTCATTTGTTTCGCTTGGATTAGAAGCTAAACATTCTACATCACATGGATTTGAAGCTAAACCTTCTACATCGTATTGATTTGAAGCTAAGTCGTTTGTTTCGTCTGAATTCGAAGGTATGTCACTTATATCGCAAGTATCTGAGCCTAAATCATATGTTTCGCATGGATTTGAAACTAAACCTTCTACATAGCATTGATTTTCAGCTAAATCATGTGTTTCGCATGGATTTGAAGCTAAGGCTTCTATTTCGCATGGATTTAGAGCTAAACGATGTGTATCGCATGGATTTTGAAGCTAACTCGTTGGATTCGTCTGCATTTGAAGCTATATCAGTTATATCGCAAGTATCTGATGCTAAATCATTTGTTTCGCATGGATTTGCGGCTAAACCTTCTACATCGCATTGATTTGAAGCTAAATCATGTGTTTCGCTGGGATTTGAAGGTAAACCATCTACATCGAATTGATTTGAAGCTAAATCATGTGTTTTGCATGGATTTGATGCTAAATCATTTGTTTCGCATGGATTTGTGGCTAAACCTTCTACATCGCATTGATTTGAAGCTAAATCATGTGTTTCGCTGGAATATGAATGTAAACCATCTACATCGAATTGATTTGAAGCTAAATCATGTGTTTTGCATGGATTTGATGCTAACTCGTTTGTTTCCCCTGCATTTGAAGCTATATCAGTTATATCGCAAGTATCTGATGATAAATCATGTGTTTCGCTTGGATTTGAAGCTAAACCTTCTACATCGCATTGATTTGAAGCTAAATCATGTGTTTTGCATGGATTTGATGCTAACTCGTTTGTTTCCCCTGCATTTGAAGCTATATCAGTTATATCGCAAGTATCTGATGCTAAATCATGTGTTTCGCTTGGATTTGAAGCTAAACCTTCTACATCGCGTTGATTTGAAGCTAAATCATGTGTTTTGCATGGATTTGATGCTAACTCGTTTGTTTCCCCTGCATTTGAAGCTATATCAGTTATATCGCAAGTATCTGATGCTAAAGCATTTGTTTCGTATGGATTTGAAGCTAAGCCTTCTACTTCGCATGGATTTAAAGCTAAATGATGTGTACCGCATGGATTTTGAAACTAACTCGTTTGATTCGTCTGCATTTGAAGCAATATCATTTATAACTCAAGTATCTGATGCTAAATCATTTGTTTAGCATGGATTTGAAGCTAAACCTACATCGCATTGATTTGCAGCTAAATCATGTGTTTCGCATGGATTTGAAGCTAACTCGTTCGTTTCGACTGCATTTGATGCTATATCACTTATATCGCAAGTGTTTGAAGCTGAATCATTTGTTTCGCATTGATTTGAAGCTAAACCTTCAACATCGCATTGATTTCCAGCTAAATCATGTGTATCACATGGATTTTGAAGCTAACTCGTATGTTTCTCCTGCATTTGAAGCTATATCACTTATATCGCAAGTATCTGAAGCTAAATCATTTGTGTCGCATGGATTTGAAGCGAAACCTTCTACATCGCATTGATTTGAAGCTAAATCATGTGTTTTGCATGGATTTGATGCTAACTCGTTTGTTTCCCCTGCATTTGAAGCTATATCAGTTATACCGCAAGTATCTGATGCTAAAACATTTGTTTCGTATGGATTTGAAGCTAAGCCTTCTACTTCGCATGGATTTAAAGCTAAATGATGTGTACCGCATGGATTTTGAAACTAACTCGTTTGATTCGTCTGCATTTGAAGCAATATCAGTTATACCTCAAGTATCTGATGCTAAATCATTTGCTTCGCATGGATTTGAAGCAAAACCTTCTACATCACATTGATTTGCAACTAAGTCATGTGTTTCGGATGGATTTGAATCTAACTCGGTCGTTTCGCCTGCATTTGAAGCTATATCACTTATATCGCCAGTATCTGAAGCTGAATCATTTGTTTCGCATTGATTTGAAGCTAAACCTTCAACATCGCATTGATTTCCAGCTAAATCATGTGTATCGCATGGATTTTGAAGCTAACTCGTTTGTTTCTACTGCATTTGAAGCTATATCAATTATATCGTAAGTATCTGAAGCTAAATCATTTGTGTCGCATGGATTTGAAGCTAAACCTTCTACATCGTATCGATTTGAAGCTAAATGATATGTATCGCGTGGATTTTGAAGCTACCCCGTTTGATT
>NW_027477995.1:0-41115 GCF_051020955.1 Megalopta genalis
TTAGCTTCAAATGCATGCGAAACACATGAGTTAGCTTCAAATCAATGCGAAGTAGAAGGTTTTGCTTCAAATCCATGCGAAACACATGACTTAGTTTTAAATCAATGTGGAGTAGAAAGTTTTAGCTTCAAATGCATGCGTAAGAAATGATTTTGTTTCAAATCAATGCGGAGTGTAAGGTTTAGCTTCGAATGCATGCGAAACACATGATTTAGCTTCAAATCAATGCGGAGTGGAAGGTTTAGCTTCAAATGCATGCGAAACACATGATTTAGCTTCAAATCAATGCGGAGTAGAAGGTTTAGCTTCAAATGCATGCGAAACACATGAGTTAGCTTCAAATACTTGAGATATAAATCATTTAGCTTCAACTGCATGCGAAACAAACGAGATCGCATCAAATCCATGCGAAACACATGACTTGGCTTCAAATCAATGCGGAGTAGAATGTTTTGCTTCAAATGCATGCGAAACACATGATTTTGCTTCAAATCAATGCCGAATAGAAGGTTCAGCTTCAAATGTATGCGTAACAAATGATTTTGCTTCAAATCCATGCGGTGTGTAAGGTTTAGCTTCGAAGCATGCGAAACACATGATTTAGCTTCAAATCAATGCGGAGTAGAAGGTTTAGCTTCAAATGCATTCGAAACACATGTCTTAGCTTCAAATCAATGCGGAATATATGGTTTAGCTTCAAATGCATGCGAAACACATGATTTAGCTTCAAATCAATGCGAAGTAGAAGGTTTTGCTTCAAATCCATGCGAAACACATGACTTAGCTAGAAATCAATGTGGAGTAGAAGGTTTAGCTTCAAATGCATGCGAAACACATGATTTAGCTTCAAATCAATGCCGAATAGAAGGTTTAGCTTCAAATGCATGCGTAAGAAATGACTTTGCTTCAAATCTATGCGGAGTGTAAGGTTTAGCTTCGAATGCATGCGAAACACATGTTTTAGCTTCAAATCCATGCGGAGTGGAAGGTTTAGCTTCAAATGCATGCGTAACAAATGATTTTACTTCAAATCAATGCGGAGTAGAAGGTTTAGATTCGAATGCATGCGAAACACACGATTTAGCTTCAAATCAATGCGGAGTGGAAGGTTTATTCAAATGCATGCGAAACACATGAGTTAGCGTCAAATACTTGAGATATAAATGATTTAGCTTCAACTGCATGCGAAACAAACGAGATCGAATCAAATCCATGCGAGACAATTGACTGAGCTTCAAATCAATGCGGAGTAGAATGTTTAGCTTCAAATGCATGCGAAACACATGATTTAGCTTCAAATCAATGCGGAGTAGAAGGTTTAGCTTCAAATGCATGCGAAACACTTGATTTAGCTTCAAATCAATGCGGAACAGAAGGTTTAGCTTCAAATGCATGCGAAACACATGATTTAGCTTCATATCAATGAGGAGT
Source organism: Megalopta genalis (assembly GCF_051020955.1). Classification (NCBI taxonomy): domain Eukaryota; kingdom Metazoa; phylum Arthropoda; class Insecta; order Hymenoptera; family Halictidae; genus Megalopta; species Megalopta genalis. The sequence goes on from NW_027477995.1 coordinate 1,432, forward strand.
AGAAGCTTTAGCTTCAAATGCATGCGAAACACATGAGTTAGCTTCAAATCAATGCGAAGTAGAACGTTTTGCTTCAAATCCATGCGAAACACTTGACTAAGCTTCAAATCAATGCGGAGTAGAATGTTTAGCTTCAAATGCATGCGAAACACATGATTTAGCTTCAAATCAATGCCGAATAGAAGGTTTAGCTTCAAATGCATGCGTAATAAATGGTTTTGCTTCAAATCAATGCGAAGTAGAAGGTTTTGCTTCAAATCCATGCGAAACACATGACTTAGCTTGAAATCAATGCGGAGTGTAAGGTTTAGCTTCGAATGCATGCGAAACACATGATTTAGCTTCAAATCAATGCGGAGTGGAAGGTTTAGCTTCAAATGCATGCGAAACAAATGATTTAGCTTCAAATCAATGCGGAGTAGAAGGTTTAGCTTCAAATGCATGCGAAACACTTGATTTAGCTTCAAATCAATGCGGAACAGAAGGTTTAGCTTCAAATGCATGCGAAACACATGATTTAGCTTCATATCAATGAGGAGTAGAAGGTTTAGCTTCAAATGCATGCGAAACACATGAGTTAGCTTCAAATCAATGCGAAGTAGAAGGTTTTGCTTCAAATCCATGCGAAACACATGACTTAGTTTTAAATCAATGTGGAGTAGAAGGTTTAGCTTCAAATGCATGCGTAACAAATGATTTTGTTTCAAATCAATGCGGAGTGTAAGGTTTAGCTTCGAATGCATGCGAAACACATGATTTAGCTTCAAATCAATGCGGAGTGGAAGGTTTAGCTTCAAATGCATGCGAAACACATGATTTAGCTTCAAATCAATGCGGAGTAGAAGGTTTAGCTTCAAATGCATGCGAAACACATGAGTTAGCTTCAAATACTTGAGATATAAATCATTTAGCTTCAACTGCATGCGAAACAAACGAGATCGCATCAAATCCATGCGAAACACATGACTTGGTTTCTAATCAATGCGGAGTAGAATGTTTTGCTTCAAATGCATGCGAAACACATGATTTTGCTTCAAATCAATGCGGAGTGTAAGGTTTAGCTTCGAATGCATGCGAAAACACATGATTTAGCTTCAAATCAATGCGGAGTGGAAGGTTAGCTTCAAATGCATGCGAAACACATGATTTAGCTTCAAATCAATGCGGAGTAGAAGGTTTAGCTTCAAATGCATTCGAAACACATGTCTTAGCTTCAAATCAATGCGGAGTAGAATGTTTAGCTTCAAATGCATGCGAAAAACATGATTTAGCTTCAAATCAATGCGGAGTAGAAGGTTTAGCTTCAAATGCATGCGAAACACTTGATTTAGCTTCAAATCAATGCGGAACAGAAGGTTTAGCTTCAAATGCATGCGAAACACATGATTTAGCTTCATATCAATGAGGAGTAGAAGGTTTAGCTTCAAATGCATGCGAAACACATGAGTTAGCTTCAAATCAATGCGAAGTAGAAGGTTTTGCTTCAAATCCATGCGAAACACATGACTTAGTTTTAAATCAATGTGGAGTAGAAAGTTTAGCTTCAAATGCATGCGTAAGAAATGATTTTGTTTCAAATCAATGCGGAGTGTAAGGTTTAGCTTCGAATGCATGCGAAACACATGATTTAGCTTCAAATCAATGCGGAGTGGAAGGTTTAGCTTCAAATGCATGCGAAACACATGATTTAGCTTCAAATCAATGCGGAGTAGAAGGTTTAGCTTCAAATGCATGCGAAACACATGAGTTAGCTTCAAATACTTGAGATATAATCATTTAGCTTCAACTGCATGCGAAACAAACGAGATCGCATCAAATCCATGCGAAACACATGACTTGGCTTCAAATCAATGCGGAGTAGAATGTTTTGCTTCAAATGCATGCGAAACACATGATTTTGCTTCAAATCAATGCGGAGTGTAAGGTTTAGCTTCGAATGCATGCGAAACATATGATTTAGCTTCAAATCAATGCGGAGTGGAAGGTTTAGCTTCAAATGCATGCGAAACACATGATTTAGCTTCAAATCAATGCGGAGTAGAAGGTTTAGCTTCAAATGCATTCGAAACACATGTCTTAGCTTCAAATCAATGCGGAATATATGGTTTAGCTTCAAATGCATGCGAAACACATGATTTAGCTTCAAATCAATGCGAAGTAGAAGGTTTTGCTTCAAATCCATGCGAAACACATGACTTAGCTAGAAATCAATGTGGAGTAGAAGGTTTAGCTTCAAATGCATGCGCAACACATGATTTAGCTTCAAATCAATGCCGAATAGAAGGTTTAGCTTCAAATGCATGCGTAAGAAATGACTTTGCTTCAAATCTATGCGGAGTGTAAGGTTTAGCTTCGAATGCATGCGAAACACATGTTTTAGCTTCAAATCCATGCGGAGTGGAAGGTTTAGCTTCAAATGCATGCGTAACAAATGATTTTACTTCAAATCAATGCGGAGTAGAAGGTTTAGATTCGAATGCATGCGAAACACACGATTTAGCTTCAAATCAATGCGGAGTGGAAGGTTTATTCAAATGCATGCGAAACACATGAGTTAGCGTCAAATACTTGAGATATAAATGATTTAGCTTCAACTGCATGCGAAACAAACGAGATCGAATCAAATCCATGCGAGACAATTGACTGAGCTTCAAATCAATGCGGAGTAGAATGTTTAGCTTCAAATGCATGCGAAACACATGATTTAGCTTCAAATCAATGCGGAGTAGAAGGTTTAGCTTCAAATGCATGCGAAACACTTGATTTAGCTTCAAATCAATGCGGAACAGAGGTTTAGCTTCAAATGCATGCGAACACATGATTTAGCTTCATATCAATGAGGAGTAGAAGGTTAGCTTCAAATGCATGCGAAACACATGAGTTAGCTTCAAATCAATGCGAAGTAGAACGTTTTGCTTCAAATCCATGCGAAACACTTGACTAAGCTTCAAATCAATGCGGAGTAGAATGTTTAGCTTCAAATGCATGCGAAACACATGATTTAGCTTCAAATCAATGCCGAATAGAAGGTTTAGCTTCAAATGCATGCGTAATAAATGGTTTTGCTTCAAATCAATGCGAAGTAGAAGGTTTTGCTTCAAATCCATGCGAAACACATGACTTAGCTTGAAATCAATGCGGAGTGGAAGGTTTAGCTACAAATGCATGCGAAGCACATGAGTTAGCTTCCAATCAATGCGAAGTAGAAGGTTTTGCTTCAAATCCATGCGAAACACATGACTTAGCTTGAAATCAATGTGGAGTAGAAGGTTTAGCTTCAAATGCATGCGAAACACATGATTTAGCTTCAAATCAATGCGAAGTAGAAGGTTTTGCTTTAAATCCATGCGAAACACATGACTTAGCTTGAAATCAATGTGGAGTAGAAGGTTTAGCTTCAAATGCACGCGAAACACATGATTTAGCTTCAAATCAATGCCGAATAGAAGGTTTAGCTTCAAATGCATGCGAAACACTTGATTTAGCTTCAAATCAATGCGGAACAGAAGGTTCAGCTTCAAATGCATGCGTAACAAATGATTTTGCTTCAAATCCATGCGGAGTGTAAGGTTTAGCTTCGAATGCATGCGAAACACATGATTTAGCTTCAAATCAATGCGGAGTGGAAGGTTTAGCTTCAAATGCATGCGTAACAAATGATTTTGCTTCAAATCAATGCGGAGTGTAAGGTTTAGCTTCAAATCCATGCGAAACACATGACTTAGCTTGAAATCAATGTGGAGTAGAAGGTTTAGCTTCAAATGCACGCGAAACACATGATTTAGCTTCAAATCAATGCCGAATAGAAGGTTTAGCTTCAAAATGCATGCGAAACACTTGATTTAGCTTCAAATCAATGCGGAACAGAAGGTTAGCTTCAAATGCATGCGAAACACATGATTTAGCTTCATATCAATGAGGAGTAGAAGGTTTAGCTTCAAATGCATGCGAAACACATGAGTTAGCTTCAAATCAATGCGAAGTAGAAGGTTTTGCTTCAAATCCATGCGAAAAACATGACTTAGTTTTAAATCAATATGGAGTAGAAGGTTTAGCTTCAAATGCATGCGTAACACATGAGTTAGCGTCAAATACTTGAGATATAAATGATTTAGCTTCAACTGCATGCGAAACAAACGAGATCGAATCAAATCCATGCGAGACAATTGACTGAGCTTCAAATCAATGCGGAGTAGAATGTTTAGCTTCAAATGCATGCGAAACACATGATTTAGCTTCAAATCAATGCGGAGTAGAATGTTTAGCTTCAAATGCATGCGAAACACATGACTTAGCTTCAAATCAATGCCGAATAGAAGGTTTAGCTTCAAATGCATGCGTAATAAATGGTTTTGCTTCAAATCAATGCGAAGTAGAAGGTTTTGCTTCAAATCCATGCGAAACACATGACTTAGCTTGAAATCAATGCGGAGTGGAAGGTTTAGCTACAAATGCATGCGAAGCACATGAGTTAGCTTCCAATCAATGCGAAGTAGAAGGTTTTGCTTCAAATCCATGCGAAACACATGACTTAGCTTGAAATCAATGTGGAGTAGAAGGTTTAGCTTCAAATGCATGCGAAACACATGATTTAGCTTCAAATCAATGCGAAGTAGAAGGTTTTGCTTCAAATCCATGCGAAACACATGACTTAGCTTGAAATCAATGTGGAGTAGAAGGTTTTATCTTCAAATGCACGCGAAACACATGATTTAGCTTCAAATCAATGCCGAATAGAAGGTTTAGCTTCAAATGCATGCGAAACACTTGATTTAGCTTCAAATCAATGCGGAACAGAAGGTTCAGCTTCAAATGCATGCGTAACAAATGATTTTGCTTCAAATCCATGCGGAGTGTAAGGTTTAGCTTCGAATGCATGCGAAACACATGATTTAGCTTCATATCAATGAGGAGTAGAAGGTTTAGCTTCAAATGCATGCGAAACACATGAGTTAGCTTCAAATCAATGCGAAGTAGAAGGTTTTGCTTCAAATCCATGCGAAACACATGACTTAGTTTTAAATCAATGTGGAGTAGAAAGTTTAGCTTCAAATGCATGCGAAACACTTGATTTAGCTTCAAATCAATGCGGAACAGAAGGTTTAACTTCAAATGCATGCGAAACACATGATTTAGCTTCATATCAATGAGGAGTAGAAGGTTTAGCTTCAAATGCATGCGAAACACATGAGTTAGCTTCAAATCAATGCGAAGTAGAACGTTTTGCTTCAAATCCATGCGAAACACTTGACTAAGCTTCAAATCAATGCGGAGTAGAATGTTTAGCTTCAAATGCATGCGAAACACATGATTTAGCTTCAAATCAATGCCGAATAGAAGGTTTAGCTTCAAATGCATGCGTAATAAATGGTTTTGCTTCAAATCAATGCGAAGTAGAAGGTTTTGCTTCAAATCCATGCGAAACACATGACTTAGCTTGAAATCAATGCGGAGTGTAAGGTTTAGCTTCGAATGCATGCGAAACACATGATTTAGCTTCAAATCAATGCGGAGTGGAAGGTTTAGCTTCAAATGCATGCGAAACAAATGATTTAGCTTCAAATCAATGCGGAGTAGAAGGTTTAGCTTCAAATGCATGCGAAACACTTGATTTAGCTTCAAATCAATGCGGAACAGAAGGTTTAGCTTCAAATGCATGCGAAACACATGATTTAGCTTCATATCAATGAGGAGTAGAAGGTTTAGCTTCAAATGCATGCGAAACACATGAGTTAGCTTCAAATCAATGCGAAGTAGAAGGTTTTGCTTCAAATCCATGCGAAACACATGACTTAGTTTTAAATCAATGTGGAGTAGAAGGTTTAGCTTCAAATGCATGCGTAACAAATGATTTTGTTTCAAATCAATGCGGAGTGTAAGGTTTAGCTTCGAATGCATGCGAAACACATGATTTAGCTTCAAATCAATGCGGAGTGGAAGGTTTAGCTTCAAATGCATGCGAAACACATGATTTAGCTTCAAATCAATGCGGAGTAGAAGGTTTAGCTTCAAATGCATGCGAAACACATGAGTTAGCTTCAAATACTTGAGATATAAATCATTTAGCTTCAACTGCATGCGAAACAAACGAGATCGCATCAAATCCATGCGAAACACATGACTTGGTTTCTAATCAATGCGGAGTAGAATGTTTTGCTTCAAATGCATGCGAAACACATGATTTTGCTTCAAATCAATGCGGAGTGTAAGGTTTAGCTTCGAATGCATGCGAAACACATGATTTAGCTTCAAATCAATGCGGAGTGGAAGGTTTAGCTTCAAATGCATGCGAAACACATGATTTAGCTTCAAATCAATGCGGAGTAGAAGGTTTAGCTTCAAATGCATTCGAAACACATGTCTTAGCTTCAAATCAATGCGGAGTAGAATGTTTAGCTTCAAATGCATGCGAAAAACATGATTTAGCTTCAAATCAATGCGGAGTAGAAGGTTTAGCTTCAAATGCATGCGAAACACTTGATTTAGCTTCAAATCAATGCGGAACAGAAGGTTTAGCTTCAAATGCATGCGAAACACATGATTTAGCTTCATATCAATGAGGAGTAGAAGGTTTAGCTTCAAATGCATGCGAAACACATGAGTTAGCTTCAAATCAATGCGAAGTAGAAGGTTTTGCTTCAAATCCATGCGAAACACATGACTTAGTTTTAAATCAATGTGGAGTAGAAAGTTTAGCTTCAAATGCATGCGTAAGAAATGATTTTGTTTCAAATCAATGCGGAGTGTAAGGTTTAGCTTCGAATGCATGCGAAACACATGATTTAGCTTCAAATCAATGCGGAGTGGAAGGTTTAGCTTCAAATGCATGCGAAACACATGATTTAGCTTCAAATCAATGCGGAGTAGAAGGTTTAGCTTCAAATGCATGCGAAACACATGAGTTAGCTTCAAATACTTGAGATATAAATCATTTAGCTTCAACTGCATGCGAAACAAACGAGATCGCATCAAATCCATGCGAAACACATGACTTGGCTTCAAATCAATGCGGAGTAGAATGTTTTGCTTCAAATGCATGCGAAACACATGATTTTGCTTCAAATCAATGCGGAGTGTAAGGTTTAGCTTCGAATGCATGCGAAACATATGATTTAGCTTCAAATCAATGCGGAGTGGAAGGTTTAGCTTCAAATGCATGCTAAACACATGATTTAGCTTCAAATCAATGCGGAGTAGAAGGTTTAGCTTCAAATGCATTCGAAACACATGTCTTAGCTTCAAATCAATGCGGAATATATGGTTTAGCTTCAAATGCATGCGAAACACATGATTTAGCTTCAAATCAATGCGAAGTAGAAGGTTTTGCTTCAAATCCATGCGAAACACATGACTTAGCTAGAAATCAATGTGGAGTAGAAGGTTTAGCTTCAAATGCATGCGAAACACATGATTTAGCTTCAAATCAATGCCGAATAGAAGGTTTAGCTTCAAATGCATGCGTAAGAAATGACTTTGCTTCAAATCTATGCGGAGTGTAAGGTTTAGCTTCGAATGCATGCGAAACACATGTTTTAGCTTCAAATCCATGCGGAGTGGAAGGTTTAGCTTCAAATGCATGCGTAACAAATGATTTTACTTCAAATCAATGCGGAGTAGAAGGTTTAGATTCGAATGCATGCGAAACACACGATTTAGCTTCAAATCAATGCGGAGTGGAAGGTTTATTCAAATGCATGCGAAACACATGAGTTAGCGTCAAATACTTGAGATATAAATGATTTAGCTTCAACTGCATGCGAAACAAACGAGATCGAATCAAATCCATGCGAGACAATTGACTGAGCTTCAAATCAATGCGGAGTAGAATGTTTAGCTTCAAATGCATGCGAAACACATGATTTAGCTTCAAATCAATGCGGGGTAGAAGGTTTAGCTTCAAATGCATGCGAAACACTTGATTTAGCTTCAAATCAATGCGGAACAGAAGGTGTAGCTTCAAATGCATGCGAAACACATGATTTTGCTTCATATCAATGAGGAGTAGAAGGTTTAGCTTCAAATGCATGCGAAACACATGAGTTAGCTTCAAATCAATGCGAAGTAGAACGTTTTGCTTCAAATCCATGCGAAACACTTGACTAAGCTTCAAATCAATGCGGAGTAGAATGTTTAGCTTCAAATGCATGCGAAACACATGACTTAGTTTTAAATCAATATGGAGTAGAAGGTTTACCTTCAAATGCATGCGTAACAAATGATTTTGCTTCAAATCCATGCGGAGTGTAAGGTTTAGCTTCGAATGCATGCGAAACACATGATTTAGCTTCAAATCAATGCGGAGTGGAAGGTTTAGCTTCAAATGCATGCGTAACAAATGATTTTGCTTCAAATCAATGCGGAGTGTAAGGTTTAGCTTCAAATCCATGCGAAACACATGACTTAGCTTGAAATCAATGTGGAGTAGAAGGTTTAGCTTCAAATGCACGCGAAACACATGATTTAGCTTCAAATCAATGCCGAATAGAAGGTTTAGCTTCAAATGCATGCGAAACACTTGATTTAGCTTCAAATCAATGCGGAACAGAAGGTTAGCTTCAAATGCATGCGAAACACATGATTTAGCTTCATATCAGTGAGGAGTAGAAGGTTTAGCTTCAAATGCATGCGAAACACATGAGTTAGCTTCAAATCAATGCGAAGTAGAAGGTTTTGCTTCAAATCCATGCGAAACACATGACTTAGTTTTAAATCAATATGGAGTAGAAGGTTTACCTTCAAATGCATGCGTAACAAATGATTTTGCTTCAAATCAATGCGGAGTGTAAGGTTTAGCTTCGAATGCATGCGAAACACATGATTTAGCTTCAAATCAATGCGGAGTGGAAGGTTTAGCTTCAAATGCATGCGTAAGAAATGACTTTGCTTCAAATCTATGCGGAGTGTAAGGTTTAGCTTCGAATGCATGCGAAACACATGTTTTAGCTTCAAATCCATGCGGAGTGGAAGGTTTAGCTTCAAATGCATGCGTAACAAATGATTTTACTTCAAATCAATGCGGAGTAGAAGGTTTAGATTCGAATGCATGCGAAACACACGATTTAGCTTCAAATCAATGCGGAGTGGAAGGTTTATTCAAATGCATGCGAAACACATGAGTTAGCGTCAAATACTTGAGATATAAATGATTTAGCTTCAACTGCATGCGAAACAAACGAGATCGAATCAAATCCATGCGAGACAATTGACTGAGCTTCAAATCAATGCGGAGTAGAATGTTTAGCTTCAAATGCATGCGAAACACATGATTTAGCTTCAAATCAATGCGGAGTAGAAGGTTTAGCTTCAAATGCATGCGAAACACTTGATTTAGCTTCAAATCAATGCGGAACAGAAGGTTTAGCTTCAAATGCATGCGAAACACATGATTTAGCTTCATATCAATGAGGAGTAGAAGGTTTAGCTTCAAATGCATGCGAAACACATGAGTTAGCTTCAAATCAATGCGAAGTAGAACGTTTTGCTTCAAATCCATGCGAAACACTTGACTAAGCTTCAAATCAATGCGGAGTAGAATGTTTAGCTTCAAATGCATGCGAAACACATGACTTAGCTTCAAATCAATGCCGAATAGAAGGTTTAGCTTCAAATGCATGCGTAATAAATGGTTTTGCTTCAAATCAATGCGAAGTAGAAGGTTTTGCTTCAAATCCATGCGAAACACATGACTTAGCTTGAAATCAATGTGGAGTGGAAGGTTTAGCTACAAATGCATGCGAAGCACATGAGTTAGCTTCCAATCAATGCGAAGTAGAAGGTTTTGCTTCAAATCCATGCGAAACACATGACTTAGCTTGAAATCAATGTGGAGTAGAAGGTTTAGCTTCAAATGCATGCGAAACACATGATTTAGCTTCAAATCAATGCGAAGTAGAAGGTTTTGCTTCAAATCCATGCGAAACACATGACTTAGCTTGAAATCAATGTGGAGTAGAAGGTTTTATCTTCAAATGCACGCGAAACACATGATTTAGCTTCAAATCAATGCCGAATAGAAGGTTTAGCTTCAAATGCATGCGAAACACTTGATTTAGCTTCAAATCAATGCGGAACAGAAGGTTCAGCTTCAAATGCATGCGTAACAAATGATTTTGCTTCAAATCCATGCGGAGTGTAAGGTTTAGCTTCGAATGCATGCGAAACACATGATTTAGCTTCAAATCAATGCGGAGTGGAAGGTTTAGCTTCAAATGCATGCGTAACAAATGATTTTACTTCAAATCAATGCGGAGTGTAAGGTTTAGCTTCAAATCCATGCGAAACACATGACTTAGCTTGAAATCAATGTGGAGTAGAAGGTTTAGCTTCAAATGCACGCGAAACACATGATTTAGCTTCAAATCAATGCCGAATAGAAGGTTTAGCTTCAAATGCATGCGAAACACTTGATTTAGCTTCAAATCAATGCGGAACAGAAGGTTTAGCTTCAAATGCATGCGAAACACATGATTTAGCTTCATATCAATGAGGAGTAGAAGGTTTAGCTTCAAATGCATGCGAAACACATGAGTTAGCTTCAAATCAATGCGAAGTAGAAGGTTTTGCTTCAAATCCATGCGAAACACATGACTTAGTTTTAAATCAATATGGAGTAGAAGGTTTAGCTTCAAATGCATGCGTAACAAATGATTTTGCTTCAAATCAATGCGGAGTGTAAGGTTTAGCTTCGAATGCATGCGAAACACATGATTTAGCTTCAAATCAATGCGGAGTGGAAGGTTTAGCTTCAAATGCATGCGAAACACATGATTTAGCTTCAAATCAATGCGGAGTAGAAGGTTTAGCTTCAAATGCATGCGAAACACATGAGTTAGCTTGAAATCAATGTGGAGTAGAAGGTTTAGCTTCAAATGCACGCGAAACACATGATTTAGCTTCAAATCAATGCGGAATAGAAGGTTTAGCTTCAAATGCATGCGAAACACATGATTTAGCTTCAAATCAATGCGGAGTAGAAGGTTTAACTTCAAATACATGCGAAACACATGAGTTAGCTTCAAATCATTGCGGAATAGAAGGTTTAGCTTCAAATGCATGCGAAACACATCATTTAGCTTCAAATCAATGCGGAGTAGAAGGTTTAGCTTCAAATGCATGCGAAACACATGAATTAGCTTCTAATCAATGCCTAATAGAAGGTTTAGCTTCAAATGCATGCGTAACAAATGATTTTGCTTCAAATCAATGCGGAGTGTAAGGTTTAGCTTCGAATGCATGCGAAACACATGATTTAGCTTCAAATCAATGTGGAGTAGAAGGTTTGGCTTCAAATGCATGCGAAATACATGATTTAGCTTCAAATCAATGCGGAGTAGAAGGTTTAGCTTCAAATGCATGCGAAACACTTGATTTAGCTTCAAATCAATGCGGAACAGAAGGTTTAGCTTCAATGCATGCGAAACACACGATTTAGCTTCATATCAATGAGGAGTAGAAGGTTTAGCTTCAAATGCATGCGAAACACATGAGTTAGCTTCAAATCAATGCGAAGTAGAAGGTTTTGCTTCAAATCCATGCGAAACACATGACTTAGCTTGAAATCAATGCGGAGTGGAAGGTTTAGCTACAAATGCATGCGAAACACATGAGTTAGCTTCCAATCAATGCGAAGTAGAAGGTTTTGCTTCAAATCCATGCGAAACACATGACTTAGCTTGAAATCAAAGTGGAGTAGAAGGTTTAGCTTCAAATGCATGCGAAACACATGATTTAGCTTCAAATCAATGCGAAGTAGAAGGTTTTGCTTCAAATCCATGCGAAACACATGACTTAGCTTGAAACCAATGTGGAGTAGAAGGTTTAGCTTCAAATGCACGCGAAACACATGATTTAGCTTCAAATCAATGCCGAATAGAAGGTTCAGCTTCAAATGCATGCGTAACAAATGATTTTGCTTCAAATCCATGCGGAGTGTAAGGTTTAGCTTCGAATGCATGCGAAACACATGATTTAGCGTCAAATACTTGAGATATAAATGATTTAGCTTCATCTGCATGCGAAACAAACGAGATCGCATCAAATCCATGCGAAACACTTGACTGAGCTTCAAATCAATGCGGAGTAGAATGTTTAGCTTCAAATGCATGCGAAACACATGATTTAGCTTCAAATCACTGCGGAGTAGAAGGTTTAGCTTCAAATGCATGCGAAACACTTGATTTAGCTTCAAATCAATGCGGAACAGAAGGTTAGCTTCAAATGCATGCGAAACACATGAGTTAGCTTCCAATCAATGCGAAGTAGAAGGTTTTGCTTCATGCGAAACACATGACTTAGCTTGAAATCAATGTGGAGTAGAAGGTTTAGCTTCAAATCCATGCGAAACACTTGACTGAGCTTCAAATCAATGCGGAGTAGAATGTTTAGCTTCAAATGCATGCGAAACACATGATTTAGCTTCAAATCAATGTGGAGTAGAAGTTTTAGCTTCATATGCATGCGTAACAAATGATTTTGCTTCAAATCAATGCGGAGTAGAAGGTTTAACTTCAAATGCATGCGAAACACATGAGTTAGCTTCAAATCAATGCGGAATAGGAGGTTTTGCTTCAAATGCATGAGAAACACATGATTTAGCTTCAAATCAATGCCGAATAAAAGGTTTAGCTTCAAATGCATGCGTAACAAATGATTTTGCTTCAAATCAATGCGGAGTGTAAGGTTTAGCTTCGAATGCATGCGAAACACATGATTTAGCTTCAAATCAATGCGGAGTGGTAGGTTTAGCTTCAAATGCATGCGAAACACATGATTTAGCTTCAAATCTATGTGAAGTAGAAGGTTTAGCTTCAAATGCATGCGAAACACATGTTTTAGCTTTAAATCAATGCGGAGTAGAAGGTTTAGCTTCAAATGCATGCGAAACACATGAGTTAGCTTCCAATCAATGCGAAGTAGAAGGTTTTGCTTCAAATCCATGCGAAACACATGACTTAGCTTGAAATCAATGTGGAGTAGAAGGTTTAGCTTCAAATGCATGCGAAACACATGATTTAGCTTCAAATCAATGCGAAGTAGAAGGTTTTCTTCAAATCCATGCGAAACACATGACTTAGCTTGAAATCAATGTGGAGTAGAAGTTTTAGCTTCATATGCATGCGTAACAAATGATTTTGCTTCAAATCAATGCGGAATAGAAGGTTTAGCTTCAAATGCATGCGAAACACATGACTTAGTTTTAAATCAATATGGAGTAGAAGGTTTAGCTTCAAATGCATGCGTAACAAATGATTTTGCTTCAAATCAATGCGGAGTGTAAGGTTTAGCTTCGAATGCATGCGAAACACATGATTTAGCTTCAAATCAATGCGGAGTGGAAGGTTTAGCTTCAAATGCATGCGAAACACATGATTTAGCTTCAAATCAATGCGGAGTAGAAGGTTTAGCTTCAAATGCATGCGAAACACATGAGTTAGCTTGAAATCAATGTGGAGTAGAAGGTTTAGCTTCAAATGCACGCGAAACACATGATTTAGCTTCAAATCAATGCGGATAGAAGGTTTAGCTTCAAATGCATGCGAAACACATGATTTAGCTTCAAATCAGTGCGGAGTAGAAGGTTTAACTTCAAATACATGCGAAACACATGAGTTAGCTTCAAATCATTGCGGAATAGAAGGTTTAGCTTCAAATGCATGCGAAACACATCATTTAGCTTCAAATCAATGCGGAGTAGAAGGTTTAGCTTCAAATGCATGCGAAACACATGAATTAGCTTCTAATCAATGCCTAATAGAAGGTTTAGCTTCAAATGCATGCGTAACAAATGATTTTGCTTCAAATCAATGCGGAGTGTAAGGTTTAGCTTCGAATGCATGCGAAACACATGATTTAGCTTCAAATCAATGTGGAGTAGAAGGTTTGGCTTCAAATGCATGCGAAACACATGATTTAGCTTCAAATCAACGCGGAGTAGAAGGTTTTAACTTCAAATGCATGCGAAACACATGAGTTATCGTCAAATACTTGAGATATAAATGATTTAGCTTCAACTGCATGCGAAACAAACGAGATCGCATCAAATCCATGCGAAACACTTGACTTGGCTTCAAATCAATGCGGAGTAGAAGGTTTAGCTTCAAATGCATGCGAAACACATGATTTAGCTTGAAATCAATGCGGAGTAGAAGGTTTAGCTTCAAATGCATGCGAAATACATGATTTAGCTTCAAATCAATGCGGAGTAGAAGGTTTAGCTTCAAATGCATGCGAAACACTTGATTTAGCTTCAAATCAATGCGGAACAGAAGGTTTAGCTTCAAATGCATGCGAAACACACGATTTAGCTTCATATCAATGAGGAGTAGAAGGTTTAGCTTCAAATGCATGCGAAACACATGAGTTAGCTTCAAATCAATGCGAAGTAGAAGGTTTTGCTTCAAATCCATGCGAAACACATGACTTAGCTTGAAATCAATGCGGAGTGGAAGGTTTAGCTACAAATGCATGCGAAACACATGAGTTAGCTTCCAATCAATGCGAAGTAGAAGGTTTTGCTTCAAATCCATGCGAAACACATGACTTAGCTTCAAATCAATGCGAAGTAGAAGGTTTTGCTTCAAATCCATGCGAAACACATGACTTAGCTTGAAACCAATGTGGAGTAGAAGGTTTAGCTTCAAATGCACGCGAAACACATGATTTAGCTTCAAATCAATGCCGAATAGAAGGTTCAGCTTCAAATGCATGCGTAACAAATGATTTTGCTTCAAATCCATGCGGAGTGTAAGGTTTAGCTTCGAATGCATGCGAAACACATGATTTAGCGTCAAATACTTGAGATATAAATGATTTAGCTTCATCTGCATGCGAAACAAACGAGATCGCATCAAATCCATGCGAAACACTTGACTGAGCTTCAAATCAATGCGGAGTAGAATGTTTAGCTTCAAATGCATGCGAAACACATGATTTAGCTTCAAATCAATGCGGAGTAGAAGGTTTAGCTTCAAATGCATGCGAAACACTTGATTTAGCTTCAAATCAATGCGGAACAGAAGGTTTAGCTTCAAATGCATGCGAAACACATGAGTTAGCTTCCAATCAATGCGAAGTAGAAGGTTTTGCTTCAAATCCATGCGAAACACATGACTTAGCTTGAAATCAATGTGGAGTAGAAGGTTTAGCTTCAAATGCATGCGAAACACATGATTTAGCTTCAAATCAATGCGAAGTAGAAGGTTTTGCTTCAAATCCATGCGAAACACATGACTTAGCTTGAAATCAATGTGGAGTAGAAGTTTTAGCTTCATATGCATGCGTAACAAATGATTTTGCTTCAAATCAATGCGGAGTAGAAGGTTTAACTTCAAATGCATGCGAAACACATGAGTTAGCTTCAAATCAATGCGGAATAGGAGGTTTTGCTTCAAATGCATGAGAAACACATGATTTAGCTTCAAATCAATGCCGAATAAAAGGTTTAGCTTCAAATGCATGCGTAACAAATGATTTTGCTTCAAATCAATGCGGAGTGTAAGGTTTAGCTTCGAATGCATGCGAAACACATGATTTAGCTTCAAATCAATGCGGAGTGGAAGGTTTAGCTTCAAATGCATGCGAACACATGATTTAGCTTCAAATCTATGTGAAGTAGAAGGTTTAGCTTCAAATGCATGCGAAACACATGTTTTAGCTTTAAATCAATGCGGAGTAGAAGGTTTAGCTTCAAATGCATGCGAAACACATGAGTTAGCTTCCAATCAATGCGAAGTAGAAGGTTTTGCTTCAAATCCATGCGAAACACATGACTTAGCTTGAAATCAATGTGGAGTAGAAGGTTTAGCTTCAAATGCATGCGAAACACATGATTTAGCTTCAAATCAATGCGAAGTAGAAGGTTTTTCTTCAAATCCATGCGAAACACATGACTTAGCTTGAAATCAATGTGGAGTAGAAGTTTTAGCTTCATATGCATGCGTAACAAATGATTTTGCTTCAAATCAATGCGGAGTAGAATGTTTAACTTCAAATGCATGCGAAACACATGATTTAGCTTCAAATCAATGCGGACTAGAAGGTTTAGCTTCAAATGCATGCGAAACACATGAGTTATCTTCAAATACTTGAGATATAAATGATTTAGCTTCATCTGCATGCGAAACAAACGAGATCGCATCAAAAACATGCGAAACACATGAGTTAGCTTCACATCAATGCGGAATAGAAGGTTTAGTTTCAAATGCATGCGAAACACATGAGTTAGCGTCAAATCAATGCGGAATAGAAGGTTTAGCTTCAAATGCATGCGTAACAAATGATTTTGCTTCAAATCAATTCGGAGTAGAAGGTTTAACTTCAAATGCATGCGAAACACATGAGTTAGCTTCAAATCAATGCGGAATAGGAGGTTTTGCTTCAAATGCATGAGAAACACATGATTTAGCTTCAAATCAATGCCGAATAAAAGGTCTAGCTTCAAATGCATGCGTAACAAATGATTTTGCTTCAAATCAATGCGGAGTGAAAGGTTTAGCTTCGAATGCATGCGAAACACATGATTTAGCTTCAAATCAATGCGGAGTGGAAGGTTTAGCTTCAAATGCATGCGAAACACATGATTTAGCTTCAAATCAATGCGGAGTAGAAGGTTTAACTTCAAATGCATGCGAAACACATGAGTTAGCTTCAAATCAATGCGGAATAGGAGGTTTTGCTTCAAATGCATGCGAAACACATGAGTTACCGTCAAATCAATGCGGAATGGAATGTTTAGCTTCAAATGCATGCGTAACAAATGATTTTGCCTCAAATCAATGCGGAGTAGAAGGTTTAACTTCAAATGCATGCGAAACACATGTGTTAGCTTCAAATCAATGCGGAATAGGAGGTTTTGCTTCAAATGCATGAGAAACACATGATTTAGCTTCAAATCAATGCCGAATAAAAGGTTTAGCTTCAAATGCATGCGTAACAAATGATTTTGCTTCAAATCAATGCGGAGTCTAAGGTTTAGCTTCGAATGCATGCGAAACACATGATTTAGCTTCAAATCAATGCGGAGTGGAAGGTTTAGCTTCAAATGCATGCGAAACACATGAGTTATCTTCAAATACTTGAGATATAAATGATTTAGCTTCAACTGCATGCGAAACAAACGAGATCGCATCAAAAACATGCGAAAAACGTGACTTGGCTTCAAATCAATGCGGTGTAGAAGGTTTAGCTTCAAATGCATGCGAAACACATGATTTAGCTTCAAATCAATGCAGAGTAGAAGGTTTAAATTCAAATACATGCGAAACACATGAGTTAGCTTCAAATCAATGCGGAATAGAAGGTTTAGCTTCAAATGCATGCGAAACACATGAGTTACCGTCAAATCAATGCGGAATAGAATGTTTAGCTTCAAATGCATGCGTAACAAATGATTTTGCCTCAAATCAATGCGGAGTAGAAGGTTTAACTTCAAATGCATGCGAAACACATGTGTTAGCTTCAAATCAATGCGGAATAGGAGGTTTTGCTTCAAATGCATGAGAAACACATGATTTAGCTTCAAATCAATGCCGAATAAAAGGTTTAGCTTCAAATGCATGCGTAACAAATGATTTTGCTTCAAATCAATGCGGAGTGTAAGGTTTAGCTTCGAATGCATGCGAAACACATGATTTAGCTTCAAATCAATGCGGAGTGGAAGGTTTAGCTTCAAATGCATGCGAAACACATGATTTAGCTTCAAATCAATGCGGAGTAGAAGGTTTAACTTCAAATACATGCGAAACACATGAGTTAGCTTCAAATCAATGCAGAATAGAAGGTTTAGCTTCAAATGCATGCGAAACACATGATTTAAGCTTCAAATCAATGCGGAGTGGAAGTTTTAGCTTCATATGCATGCGTAACAAATGATTTTGCTTCAAATCAATGCGGAGTAGAAGGTTTAACTTCAAATGCATGCAAAACACATGAGTTAGCTTCAAATCAATGCGGAATAGGAGGTTTTGCTTCAAATGCATGAGAAACACATGATTTAGCTTCAAATCAATGCCGAATAAAAGGTTTAGCTTCAAATGCATGCGTAACAAATGATTTTGCTTCAAATCAATGCGGAGAGCAAGGTTTAGCTTCGAATGCATGCGAAACACATGATTTAGCTTCAAATCAATGCGGAGTGGAAGGTTTAGCTTCAAATGCATGCGAAACACATGATTAGCTTCAAATCAATGCGGAGTAGAAGGTTTAACTTCAAATACATGCGAAACACATGAGTTAGCTTCAAATCAATGCGGAATAGAAGGTTTAGCTTCAAATGCATGCGAAACACATGATTTAGCTTCAAATCAATGCGGAGTAGAAAGTTTAGCTTCAAATGCATGCGAAACACATGAGTTAGCTTCAAATCAATGCGGAATATAAGGTTTGGATTCAAATGCATGCGAAACACATGATTTAGCTTCAAATCAATGCGGAATAGAAGGTTTAGCTTCAAATGCATGCGAAACACATGATTTAGCTTCAAATCAATGCGAAGTAGAAGGTTTTGCTTCAAATCCATGCGAAACACATGACTTAGCTTGAAATCAATGTGGAGTAGAAGTTTAGCTTCAAATGCACGCGAAACACATGATTTAGCTTCAAATCAATGCCGAATAGAAGGTTCGGCTTCAAATGCATGCGTAACAAATGATTTTGCTTCAAATCCATGCGGAGTGTAAGGTTTAGCTTCGAATGCATGCGAAACACATGATTTAGCGTCAAATACTTGAGATATAAATGATTTAGCTTCATCTGCATGCGAAACAAACGAGATCGCATCAAATCCATGCGAGACACTTGACTGAGCTTCAAATCAATGCGGAGTAGAATGTTTAGCTTCAAATGCATGCGAAACACATGATTTAGCTTCAAATCAATGCGGAGTAGAAGGTTTAGCTTCAAATGCATGCGAAACACTTGATTTAGCTTCAAATCAATGCGGAACAGAAGGTTTAGCTTCAAATGCATGCGAAACACATGATTTAGCTTCATATCAATGAGGAGTAGAAGGTTTAGCTTCAAATGCATGCGAAACACATGAGTTAGCTTCAAATCAATGCGAAGTAGAAGGTTTTGCTTCAAATCCATGCGAAACACATGACTTAGCTTGAAATCAAAGTGGAGTAGAAGGTTTAGCTTCAAATGCATGCGAAACACATGATTTAGCTTCAAATCAATGCGAAGTAGAAGGTTTTGCTTCAAATCCATGCGAAACACATGACTTAGCTTGAAATCAATGTGGAGTAGAAGGTTTAGCTTCAAATGCACGCGAAACACATGATTTAGCTTCAAATCAATGCCGAATACAAGGTTCAGCTTCAAATGCATGCGTAACAAATGATTTTGCCTCAAATCCATGCGGAGTGTAAGGTTTAGCTTCGAATGCATGCGAAACACATGATTTAGCGTCAAATACTTGAGATATAAATGATTTAGCTTCATCTGCATGCGAAACAACCGAGATCGCATCAAATCCATGCGAGACACTTGACTGAGCTTCAAATCAATGCGGAGTAGAATGTTTAGCTTCAAATGCATGCGAAACACATGATTTAGCTTCAAATCAATGCGGAGTAGAAGGTTTAGCTTCAAATGCATGCGAAACACTTGATTTAGCTTCAAATCAATGCGGAACAGAAGGTTTAGCTTCAAATGCATGCGAAACACATGATTTAGCTTCATATCAATGAGGAGTAGAAGGTTTAGCTTCAAATGCATGCGAAACACATGAGTTAGCTTCAAATCAATGCGAAGTAGAAGGTTTTGCTTCAAATCCATGCGAAACACATGACTTAGTTTTAAATCAATGTGGAGTAGAAGGTTTAGCTTCAAATGCATGCGTAACAAATGATTTTGTTTCAAATCAATGCGGAGTGTAAGGTTTGGCTTCGAATGCATGCGAAACACATGATTTAGCTTCAAATCAATGCGGAGTGGAAGGTTTAGCTTCAAATGCATGCGAAACAAATGATTTTGCTTCAAATCAATGCGGAGTGTAAGGTTTAGCTTCGAATGCATGCGAAACACATGATTTAGCTTCAAATCAATGGGGAGTGGAAGGTTTAGCTTCAAATGCATGCGTAACAAATGATTTTGCTTCAAATCAATGCGGAGTGTAAGGTTTAGCTTCGAATGCATGCGAAACACACGATTTAGCTTCAATCAATGCGGAGTGGAAGGTTTATTCAAATGCATGCGAAACACATGAGTTAGCGTCAAATACTTGAGATATAAATGATTTAGCTTCAACTGCATGCGAAACAAACGAGATCGCATCAAATCCATGCGAGACACTTGACTGAGCTTCAAATCAATGCGGAGTAGAATGTTTAGCTTCAAATGCATGCGAAACACATGATTTAGCTTCAAATCAATGCTGAGTAGAAGGTTTAGCTTCAAATGCATGCGAAACACTTGATTTAGCTTCAAATCAATGCGGAACAGAAGGTTTAGCTTCAAATGCATGCGAAACATATGATTTAGCTTCATATCAATGAGGAGTAGAAGGTTTAGCTTCAAATGCATGCGAAACACATGAGTTAGCTTCAAATCAATGCGAAGTAGAAGGTTTTGCTTCTAATCCATGCGAAACACATGACTTAGTTTTAAATCAATGTGGAGTAGAAGGTTTAGCTTCAAATGCATGCGTAACAAATGATTTTGTTTCAAATCAATGCGGAGTGTAAGGTTTAGCTTCGAATGCATGCGAAACACATGATTTAGCTTCAAATCAATGCGGAGTGGAAGGTTTAGCTTCAAATGCATGCGAAACACATGATTTTGCTTCAAATCAATGCGGAGTGTAAGGTTTAGCTTCGAATGCATGCGAAACACATGACTTAACTTCAAATCAATGCGGAGTGGAAGGTTTAGCTACAAATGCATGCGAAACACATGAGTTAGCTTCCAATCAATGCGAAGTAGAAGGTTTTGCTTCAAATCCATGCGAAACACATGACTTAGCTTGAAATCAATGTGGAGTAGAAGGTTTAGCTTCAAATGCATGCGAAACACATGATTTAGCTTCAAATCAATGCGAAGTAGAAGGTTTTGCTTCAAATCCATGCGAAACACATGACTTTGCTTGAAATCAATGTGGAGTAGAAGTTTTAGCTTCAAATGCACGCGAAACACATGATTTAGATTCAAATCAATGCGGAATAGAAGGTTTAGCTTCAAGTGCATGCGAAACACATGATTTAGCTTCAAATCAATGCGGAGTAGAAGGTTTAACTTCAAATACATGCGAAACACATGAGTTAGCTACAAATCATTGCGGAATAGAAGGTTTAGCTTCAAATGCATGCGAAAAACATCATTTAGCTTCAAATCAATGCGGAGTAGAGGGTTTAGCTTCAAATGCATGCGAAACACATGAATTAGCTTCTAATCAATGCCTAATAGAAGGTTTAGCTTCAAATGCATGCGTAACAAATGATTTTGCTTCAAATCAATGCGGAGTGTAAGGTTTAGCTTCAAATGCATGCGAAACACATGAGTTAGCTTCAAATCAATGCGAAGTAGAAGGTTTTGCTTCAAATCCATGCGAAACACATGACGTAGCTTGAAATCAATGTGGAGTAGAAGGTTTAGCTTCAAATGCATTCGAAACACATGAGTTAGCTTCAAATCAATCCGGAATATATGGTTTAGCTTCAAATGCATGCGAAACACATGATTTAGCTTCAAATCAATGCGAAGTAGAAGGTTTAGCTTCAAATGCATGCGAAACACATGTTTTAGCTTTAAATCAATGCGGAGTAGAAGGTTTAGCTTCAAATGCATGCGAAACACATGATTTAGCTTCAAATCAATGCGGACTAGAAGGTTTAACTTCCAATGCATGCGAAACACATGAGTTAGCGTCAAATCAATGCGGAATAGAAGGTTTAGCTTCAAATGCATGCGAAACACATGATTTAGCTCCTAATCAATGCGGAGTAGAAGGTTTAGCTTCAAATGCATGCGAAACACATGAGTTAGCTTCAAATCAATGCGGAATATAAGGTTTGGATTCAAATGCATGCGAAACACATGATTTAGCTTCAAATCAATGCGGAGTGGAAGGTTTAGCTTCAAATGCATGCGAAACACATGATTTAGCTTCAAGTCAATGCGGAATAGAAGGTTTAGCTTCAAATGCATGCGAAACACATGAGTTATCTTCAAATACTTGAGATATAAATGATTTAGCTTCAACTGCATGCGAAACAAACGAGATCGCATCAAAAACATGCGAAAAACGTGACTTGGCTTCAAATCAATGCGGTGTAGAAGGTTTAGCTTCAAATGCATGCGAAACACATGATTTAGCTTCAAATCAATGCAGAGTAGAAGGTTTAACTTCAAATACATGCGAAACACATGAGTTAGCTTCAAATCAATGCGGAATAGAAGGTTAGCTTCAAATGCATGCGAAACACATGAGTTAGCGTCAAATCAATGCGGAATAGAAGGTTTAGCTTCAAATGCATGCGTAACAAATGATTTTGCTTCAAATCAATGCGGAGTAGAAGGTTTAACTTCAAATGCATGCGAAACACATGAGTTAGCTTCAAATCAATGCGGAATAGGAGGTTTTGCTTCAAATGCATGAGAAACACATGATTTAGCTTCAAATCAATGCCGAATAAAAGGTTTAGCTTCAAATGCATGCGTAACAAATGATTTTGCTTCAAATCAATGCGGAGTGTAATGTTTAGCTTCGAATTCATGCGAAACACATGATTTAGCTTCAAATCAATGCGGATTGGAAGGTTTAGCTTCAAATGCATGCGAAACACTTGATTTAGCTTCAAATCAATGCGGAACAGAAGGTTTAGCTTCAAATGCATGCGAAACACACGATTTAGCTTCATATCAATGACGAGTAGAAGGTTTAGCTTCAAATGCATGCGAAACACATGAGTTAGCTTCAAATCAATGCGAAGTAGAACGTTTTGCTTCAAATCCATGCGAAACACTTGACTGAGCTTCAAATCAATGCGGAGTGGAAGGTTTAGCTACAAATGCATGCGAAACACATGAGTTAGCTTCCAATCAATGCGAAGTAGAAGGTTTTGCTTCAAATCCATGCGAAACACATGACTTAGCTTGAATTCAAAGTGGAGTAGAAGGTTTAGCTTCAAATGCATGCGAAACACATGATTTAGCTTCAAATCAATGCGAAGTAGAAGGTTTTGCTTCAAATCCATGCGAAACACATGACTTAGCTTGAAATCAATGTGGAGTAGAAGGTTTAGCTTCACATGTACGCGAAACACATGATTTAGCTTCAAATCAATGCCGAATAGAAGGTTCAGCTTCAAATGCATGCGTAACAAATGATTTTGCTTCAAATCCATGCGGAGTGTAAGGTTTAGCTTCGAATGCATGCGAAACACATGATTTAGCTTCAAATCAATGCGGAGTGGAAGGTTTAGCTTCAAATGCATGCGTAACAAATGATTTTGCTTCAAATCAATGCGGAGTGTAAGGTTTAGCTTCGAATGCATGCGAAACACACGATTTAGCTTCAAATCAATGCGGAGTGGAAGGTTTATTCAAATGCATGCGAAACACATGAGTTAGCGTCAAATACTTGAGATATAAATGATTTAGCTTCAACTGCATGCGAAACAAACGAGATCGCATCAAATCCATGCGAGACACTTGACTGAGCTTCAAATCAATGCGGAGTAGAATGTTTAGCTTCAAATGCATGCGAAACACATGATTTAGCTTCAAATCAATGCTGAGTAGAAGGTTTAGCTTCAAATGCATGCGAAACACTTGATTTAGCTTCAAATCAATGCGGAACAGAAGGTTTAGCTTCAAATGCATGCGAAACACATGATTTAGCTTCATATCAATGAGGAGTAGAAGGTTTAGCTTCAAATGCATGCGAAACACATGAGTTAGCTTCAAATCAATGCGAAGTAGAAGGTTTTGCTTCTAATCCATGCGAAACACATGACTTAGTTTTAAATCAATGTGGAGTAGAAGATTTAGCTTCAAATGCATGCGTAACAAATGATTTTGTTTCAAATCAATGCGGAGTGTAAGGTTTAGCTTCGAATGCATGCGAAACACATGATTTAGCTTCAAATCAATGCGGAGTGGAAGGTTTAGCTTCAAATGCATGCGAAACACATGATTTTGCTTCAAATCAATGCGGAGTGTAAGGTTTAGCTTCGAATGCATGCGAAACACATGACTTAACTTCAAATCAATGCGGAGTGGAAGGTTTAGCTACAAATGCATGCGAAACACATGAGTTAGCTTCCAATCAATGCGAAGTAGAAGGTTTTGCTTCAAATCCATGCGAAACACATGACTTAGCTTGAAATCAATGTGGAGTAGAAGGTTTAGCTTCAAATGCATGCGAAACACATGATTTAGCTTCAAATCAATGCGAAGTAGAAGGTTTTGCTTCAAATCCATGCGAAACACATGACTTTGCTTGAAATCAATGTGGAGTAGAAGTTTTAGCTTCAAATGCACGCGAAACACATGATTTAGATTCAAATCAATGCGGAATAGAAGGTTTAGCTTCAAGTGCATGCGAAACACATGATTTAGCTTCAAATCAATGCGGAGTAGAAGGTTTAACTTCAAATACATGCGAAACACATGAGTTAGCTACAAATCATTGCGGAATAGAAGGTTTAGCTTCAAATGCATGCGAAAAACATCATTTAGCTTCAAATCAATGCGGAGTAGAGGGTTTAGCTTCAAATGCATGCGAAACACATGAATTAGCTTCTAATCAATGCCTAATAGAAGGTTTAGCTTCAAATGCATGCGTAACAAATGATTTTGCTTCAAATCAATGCGGAGTGTAAGGTTTAGCTTCAAATGCATGCGAAACACATGAGTTAGCTTCAAATCAATGCGAAGTAGAAGGTTTTGCTTCAAATCCATGCGAAACACATGACGTAGCTTGAAATCAATGTGGAGTAGAAGGTTTAGCTTCATATGCATGCGTAACAAATGATTTTGCTTCAAATCAATGCGGAGTATAAGGTTTAACTTCAAATGCATGCGAAACACATGAGTTAGCTTCAAATCATTGCGGAATAGGAGGTTTTGCTTCAAATGCATGAGAAACACATGATTTAGATTCAAATCAATGCGGAGTAGAAGGTTTAGCTTCAAATGCATTCGAAACACATGAGTTAGCTTCAAATCAATCCGGAATATATGGTTTAGCTTCAAATGCATGCGAAACACATGATTTAGCTTCAAATCAATGCGAAGTAGAAGGTTTAGCTTCAAATGCATGCGAAACACATGTTTTAGCTTTAAATCAATGCGGAGTAGAAGGTTTAGCTTCAAATGCATGCGAAACACATGATTTAGCTTCAAATCAATGCGGACTAGAAGGTTTAACTTCCAATGCATGCGAAACACATGAGTTAGCGTCAAATCAATGCGGAATAGAAGGTTTAGCTTCAAATGCATGCGAAACACATGATTTAGCTCCTAATCAATGCGGAGTAGAAGGTTTAGCTTCAAATGCATGCGAAACACATGAGTTAGCTTCAAATCAATGCGGAATATAAGGTTTGGATTCAAATGCATGCGAAACACATGATTTAGCTTCAAATCAATGCGGAGTGGAAGGTTTAGCTTCAAATGCATGCGAAACACATGATTTAGCTTCAAGTCAATGCGGAATAGAAGGTTTAGCTTCAAATGCATGCGAAACACATGAGTTATCTTCAAATACTTGAGATATAAATGATTTAGCTTCAACTGCATGCGAAACAAACGAGATCGCATCAAAAACATGCGAAAAACGTGACTTGGCTTCAAATCAATGCGGTGTAGAAGGTTTAGCTTCAAATGCATGCGAAACACATGATTTAGCTTCAAATCAATGCAGAGTAGAAGGTTTAACTTCAAATACATGCGAAACACATGAGTTAGCTTCAAATCAATGCGGAATAGAAGGTTTAGCTTCAAATGCATGCGAAACACATGAGTTAGCGTCAAATCAATGCGGAATAGAAGGTTTAGCTTCAAATACATGCGTAACAAATGATTTTGCTTCAAATCAATGCGGAGTAGAAGGTTTAACTTCAAATGCATGCGAAACACATGAGTTAGCTTCAAATCAATGCGGAATAGGAGGTTTTGCTTCAAATGCATGAGAAACACATGATTTAGCTTCAAATCAATGCCGAATAAAAGGTTTAGCTTCAAATGCATGCGTAACAAATGATTTTGCTTCAAATCAATGCGGAGTGTAAGGTTTAGCTTCGAATTCATGCGAAACACATGATTTAGCTTCAAATCAATGCGGAGTGGAAGGTTTAGCTTCAAATGCATGCGAAACACATGATTTAGCTTCAAATCAATGCGGAGTAGAAGGTTTAACTTCAAATACATGCGAAACACATGAGTTAGCTTCAAATCAATGCGGAATAGAAGGTTTAGCTTCAAATGCATGCGAAACACATGATTTAGCTTCAAATCAATGCGGACTGGAAGTTTTAGCTTCATATGCATGCGTAACAAATGATTTTGCTTCAAATCAATGCGGAGTAGAAGGTTTAACTTCAAATGCATGCGAAACACATGAGTTAGCTCCAAATCAATGCGGAATAGGAGGTTTTGCTTCAAATGCATGAGAAACACATGATTTAGCTTCAAATCAATGCCGAATAAAAGGTTTAGCTTCAAATGCATGCGTAACAAATGATTTTGCTTCAAATCAATGCGGAGTGCAAGGTTTAGCTTCGAATGCATGCGAAACACATGATTTAGCTTCAAATCAATGCGGAGTGGAAGGTTTAGCTTCAAATGCATGCGAAACACATGATTTTGCTTCAAATCAATGCGGAGTGTAAGGTTTAGCTTCGAATGCATGCGAAACACATGATTTAGCTTCAAATCAATGCGGAGTGGAAGGTTTAGCTTCAAATGCATGCGAAACACATGATTTAGCTTCAAATCAATGCGGAGTAGAAGGTTTAACTTCAAATACATGCGAAACACATGAGTTAGCTTCAAATCAATGCGGAATAGAAGGTTTAGCTTCAAATGCATGCGAAACACATGATTTAGCTTCAAATCAATGCGGAGTGGAAGTTTTAGCTTCATATGCATGCGTAACAAATGATTTTGCTTCAAATCAATGCGGAGTAGAAGGTTTAACTTCAAATGCATGCGAAACACATGTGTTAGCTTCAAATCAATGCGGAATAGGAGGTTTTGCTTCAAATGCATGAGAAACACATGATTTAGCTTCAAATCAATGCCGAATAAAAGGTTTAGCTTCAAATGCATGCGTAACAAATGATTTTGCTTCAAATCAATGCGGAGTGCAAGTTTAGCTTCGAATGCATGCGAAACACATGATTTAGCTTCAAATCAATGCGGAGTGGAAGGTTTAGCTTCAAATGCATGCAAAACACATGATTTTGCTTCAAATCAATGCGGAGTGTAAGGTTTAGCTTCGAATGCATGCGAAACACATGATTTAGCTTCAAATCAATGCGGAGTGGAAGGTTTAGCTTCAAATGCATTCGAAACACATGTCTTAGCTTCAAATCAATGCGGAGTAGAAGGTTTAACTTCAAATACATGCGAAACACATGAGTTAGCTTCAAATCAATGCGGAATAGAAGGTTTAGCTTCAAATGCATGCGAAACACATGATTTAGCTTCAAATCAATGCGGAGTGGAAGTTTTAGCTTCATATGCATGCGTAACAAATGATTTTGCTTCAAATCAATGCGGAGTAGAAGGTTTAACTTCAAATGCATGCGAAACACATGAGTTAGCTTCAAATCAATGCGGAATAGGAGGTTTTGCTTCAAATGCATGAGAAACACATGATTTAGCTTCAAATCAATGCCGAATAAAAGGTTTAGCTTCAAATGCATGCGTAACAAATGATTTTGCTTCAAATCAATGCGGAGTGTAAGGTTTAGCTTCGAATGCATGCGAAACACATGATTTAGCTTCAAATCAATGCGGAGTGGAAGGTTTAGCTTCGAATGCATGCGAAACACATGATTTAGCTTCAAATCAATGCGGAGTAGAAGGTTTAACTTCAAATGCATTCGAAACACATGCGTTAGCTTCAAATCAATCCGGAATATATGGTTTAGCTTCAAATGCATGCGAAACACATGATTTAGCTTCAAATCAATGCGAAGTAGAAGGTTTAGCTTCAAATGCATGCGAAACACATGTTTTAGCTTTTAATCAATGCGGAGTAGAAGGTTTAGCTTCAAATGCATGCGAAACACATGAGTTAGCTTCAAATCAATGCGGAATAGGAGGTTTTGCTTCAAATGCATGAGAAACACATGATTTAGCTTCAAATCAATGCCGAATAAAAGGTTTAGCTTCAAATGCATGCGTAACGAATGATTTTGCTTCAAATCAATGCGGAGTGTAAGGTTTAGCTTCGAATGCATGCGAAACACATGATTTAGCTTCAAATCAATGCGGAGAGGAAGGTTTAGCTTCAAATGCATTCGAAACACATGATTTAGCTTCAAATCAATGCGGAGTAGAAGGTTTAACTTCAAATGCATTCGAAACACATGCGTTAGCTTCAAATCAATCCGGAATATATGGTTTAGCTTCAAATGCATGCGAAACACATGATTTAGCTTCAAATCAATGCGAAGTAGAAGGTTTAGCTTCAAATGCATGCGAAACACATGTTTTAGCTTTAAATCAATGCGGAGTAGAAGGTTTAGCTTCAAATGCATGCGAAACACATGATTTAGCTTCAAATCAATGCGGAGTAGAAGGTTTAACTTCCAATGCATGCGAAACACATGAGTTAACGTCAAATCAATGCGGAATAGAAGGTTTAGCTTCAAATGCATGCGAAACACATGATTTAGCTTCAAATCAATGCGGAGTAGAAAGTTTAGCTTCAAATGCATGCGAAACACATGAGTTAGCTTCAAATCAATGCGGAATATAAGGTTTGGATTCAAATGCATGCGAAACACATGATTTAGCTTCAAATCAATGCGGAATAGAAGGTTTAGCTTCAAATGCATGCGAAACACATGATTTAGATTCAAATCAATGCGGAGTAGAAGGTTTAACTTCAAATGCATGCTAAACACATGAGTTATCTTCAAATACTTGAGATATAAATGATTTAGCTTCAACTGCATGCGAAACAAACGAGATCGCATCAAATCCATGCGAAACACATTACTTGGCTTCAAATCAATGCGGAGTAGAAGGTTTAGCTTCAAATGCATGCGAAACACATGATTTAGCTTCAAATCAATGCGGAATAGAAGGTTTAGCTTCAAATGCATGCGTAACAAATGATTTTGCTTCAAATCAATGCGGAGTAGAAGGTTTAACTTCAAATGCATGCGAAACACATGAGTTAGCTTCAAATCAATGCGGAATAGGAGGTTTTGCTTCAAATGCATGAGAAACACATGATTTAGCTTCAAATCAATGCCGAATAAAAGGTTTAGCTTCAAATGCATGCGCAACAAATGATTTTGCTTCAAATCAATGCGGAGTGTAAGGTTTAGCTTCGAATGCATGCGAAACACATGATTTAGCTTCAAATCAATGCGGAGTGGAAGGTTTAGCTTCAAATGCATGCGAAACACATGATTTAGCTTCAAATCAATGCGGAGTAGAAGGTTTATTTTCAAATACATGCGAAACACATGAGTTAGCTTCAAATCAATGCGGAATAGAAGGTTTAGCTTCAAATGCATGCGAAACACATGATTTAGCTTCAAATCAATGCGGAGTGGAAGGTTTAGCTTCAAATGCATGCGTAACAAATGATTTTGCTTCAAATCAATGCGGAGTGTAAGGTTTAGCTTCGAATGCATGCGAAACACACGATTTAGCTTCAAATCAATGCGGAGTAGAAGGTTTATTCAAATGCATGCGAAACACATGAGTTAGCGTCAAATACTTGAGATATAAATGATTTAGCTTCAACTGCATGCGAAACAAACGAGATCGCATCAAATCCATGCGAGACACTTGACTGAGCTTCAAATCAATGCGGAGTAGAATGTTTAGCTTCGAATGCATGCGAAAAACATGATTTAGCTTCAAATCAATGCGGAGTAGAAGGTTTAGCTTCAAATGCATGCGTAATAAATGATTTTGCTTCAAATCAATGCGGAGTGTAAGGTTTAGCTTCGAATGCATGCGAAACACATGATTTAGCTTCAAATCAATGCGGAGTGGAAGGTTTAGCTTCAAATGCATTCGAAACACATGTCTTAGCTTCAAATCAATGCGGAGTAGAAGGTTTAACTTCAAATACATGCGAAACAAATGAGTTAGCTTCAAATCAATGCGGAATAGAAGGTTTAGCTTCAAAAGCATGCGAAACACATGATTTAGCTTCAAATCAATGCGGAGTGGAAGTCTTAGCTTCATATGCATGCGTAACAAATGATTTTGCTTCAAATCAATGCGGAGTAGAAGGTTTAACTTCAAATGCATGCGAAACACATGAGTTAGCTTCACATCAATGCGGAATAGGAGGTTTTGCTTCAAATGCATGAGAAACACATGATTTAGCTTCAAATCAATGCCGAATAAAAGGTTTAGCTTCAAATGCATGCGTAACAAATGATTTTGCTTCAAATCAATGCGGAGTGTAAGGTTTAGCTTCGAATGCATGCCAAACACATGATTTAGCTTCAAATCAATGCGGAGTGGAAGGTTTAGCTTCAAATGCATGCGAAACACATGATTTAGCTTCAAATCAATGCGGAGTAGAAGGTTTAACTTCAAATGCATTCGAAACACATGCGTTAGCTTCAAATCAATCCGGAATATATGGTTTAGCTTCAAATGCATGCGAAACACATGATTTAGCTTCAAATCAATGCGGAGTGGAAGTCTTAGCTTCATATGCATGCGTAACAAATGATTTTGCTTCAAATCAATGCGGAGTAGAAGGTTTAACTTCAAATGCATGCGAAACACATGAGTTAGCTTCACATCAATGCGGAATAGGAGGTTTTGCTTCAAATGCATGAGAAACACATGATTTAGCTTCAAATCAATGCCGAATAAAAGGTTTAGCTTCAAATGCATGCGTAACAAATGATTTTGCTTCAAATCAATGCGGAGTGTAAGGTTTAGCTTCGAATGCATGCGAAACACATGATTTAGCTTCAAATCAATGCGGAGTGGAAGGTTTAGCTTCAAATGCATGCGAAACACATGATTTAGCTTCAAATCAATGCGGAGTAGAAGGTTTAACTTCAAATGCATTCGAAACACATGCGTTAGCTTCAAATCAATCCGGAATATATGGTTTAGCTTCAAATGCATGCGAAACACATGATTTAGCTTCAAATCAATGCGAAGTAGAAGGTTTAGCTTCAAATGCATGCGAAACACATGTTTTAGCTTTTAATCAATGCGGAGTAGAAGGTTTAGCTTCAAATGCATGCGAAACACATGAGTTAGCTTCAAATCAATGCGGAATAGGAGGTTTTGCTTCAAATGCATGAGAAACACATGATTTAGCTTCAAATCAATGCCGAATAAAAGGTTTAGCTTCAAGTGCATGCGTAACAAATGATTTTGCTTCAAATCAATGCGGAGTGTAAGGTTTAGCTTCGAATGCATGCGAAACACATGATTTAGCTTCAAATCAATGCGGAGTGGAAGGTTTAGCTTCAAATGCATTCGAAACACATGATTTAGCTTCAAATCAATGCGGAGTAGAAGGTTTAACTTCAAATGCATTCGAAACACATGCGTTAGCTTCAAATCAATCCGGAATATATGGTTTAGCTTCAAATGCATGCGAAACACATGATTTAGCTTTAAATCAATGCGGAGTAGAAGGTTTAGCTTCAAATGCATGCGAAACACATGATTTAGCTTCAAATCAATGCGGAGTAGAAGGTTTAACTTCCAATGCATGCGAAACACATGAGTTAACGTCAAATCAATGCGGAATAGAAGGTTTAGCTTCAAATGCATGCGAAACACATGATTTAGCTTCAAATCAATGCGGAGTAGAAAGTTTAGCTTCAAATGCATGCGAAACACATGAGTTAGCTTCAAATCAATGCGGAATATAAGGTTTGGATTCAAATGCATGCGAAACACATGATTTAGATTCAAATCAATGCGGAATAGAAGGTTTAGCTTCAAATGCATTCGAAACACATGCGTTAGCTTCAAATCAATCCGGAATATATGGTTTAGCTTCAAATGCATGCGAAACACATGATTTAGCTTCAAATCAATGCGGAGTGGAAGGTTTAGCTTCAAATGCATTCGAAACACATGTCTTAGCTTCAAATCAATGCGGAGTAGAAGGTTTAACTTCAAATGCATTCGAAACACATGCGTTAGCTTCAAATCAATCCGGAATATATGGTTTAGCTTCAAATGCATGCGAAACACATGATTTAGCTTCAAATCAATGCGGAGTGGAAGTCTTAGCTTCATATGCATGCGTAACAAATGATTTTGCTTCAAATCAATGCGGAGTAGAAGGTTTAACTTCAAATGCATGCGAAACACATGAGTTAGCTTCAAATCAATGCGGAATAGGAGGTTTTGCTTCAAATGCATGAGAAACACATGATTTAGCTTCAAATCAATGCCGAATAAAAGGTTTAGCTTCAAATGCATGCGTAACAAATGATTTTGCTTCAAATCAATGCGGAGTGCAAGGTTTAGCTTCGAATGCATGCGAAACACATGATTTAGCTTCAAATCAATGCGGAGTGGAAGGTTTAGCTTCAAATGCATGCGAAACACATGATTTTGCTTCAAATCAATGCGGAGTGTAAGGTTTAGCTTCGAATGCATGCGAAACACATGATTTAGCTTCAAATCAATGCGGAGTGGAAGGTTTAGCTTCAAATGCATTCGAAACACATGTCTTAGCTTCAAATCAATGCGGAGTAGAAGGTTTAACTTCAAATACATGCGAAACAAATGAGTTAGCTTCAAATCAATGCGGAATAGAAGGTTTAGCTTCAAAAGCATGCGAAACACATGATTTAGCTTCAAATCAATGCGGAGTGGAAGTCTTAGCTTCATATGCATGCGTAACAAATGATTTTGCTTCAAATCAATGCGGAGTAGAAGGTTTAACTTCAAATGCATGCGAAACACATGAGTTAGCTTCACATCAATGCGGAATAGGAGGTTTTGCTTCAAATGCATGAGAAACACATGATTTAGCTTCAAATCAATGCCGAATAAAAGGTTTAGCTTCAAATGCATGCGTAACAAATGATTTTGCTTCAAATCAATGCGGAGTGTAAGGTTTAGCTTCGAATGCATGCCAAACACATGATTTAGCTTCAATCAATGCGGAGTGGAAGGTTTAGCTTCAAATGCATGCGAAACACATGATTTAGCTTCAAATCAATGCGGAGTAGAAGGTTTAACTTCAAATGCATTCGAAACACATGCGTTAGCTTCAAATCAATCCGGAATATATGGTTTAGCTTCAAATGCATGCGAAACACATGATTTAGCTTCAAATCAATGCGGAGTGGAAGTCTTAGCTTCATATGCATGCGTAACAAATGATTTTGCTTCAAATCAATGCGGAGTAGAAGGTTTAACTTCAAATGCATGCGAAACACATGAGTTAGCTTCACATCAATGCGGAATAGGAGGTTTTGCTTCAAATGCATGAGAAACACATGATTTAGCTTCAAATCAATGCCGAATAAAAGGTTTAGCTTCAAATGCATGCGTAACAAATGATTTTGCTTCAAATCAATGCGGAGTGTAAGGTTTAGCTTCGAATGCATGCGAAACACATGATTTAGCTTCAAATCAATGCGGAGTGGAAGGTTTAGCTTCAAATGCATGCGAAACACATGATTTAGCTTCAAATCAATGCGGAGTAGAAGGTTTAACTTCAAATGCATTCGAAACACATGCGTTAGCTTCAAATCAATCCGGAATATATGGTTTAGCTTCAAATGCATGCGAAACACATGATTTAGCTTCAAATCAATGCGAAGTAGAAGGTTTAGCTTCAAATGCATGCGAAACACATGTTTTAGCTTTTAATCAATGCGGAGTAGAAGGTTTAGCTTCAAATGCATGCGAAACACATGAGTTAGCTTCAAATCAATGCGGAATAGGAGGTTTTGCTTCAAATGCATGAGAAACACATGATTTAGCTTCAAATCAATGCCGAATAAAAGGTTTAGCTTCAAGTGCATGCGTAACAAATGATTTTGCTTCAAATCAATGCGGAGTGTAAGGTTTAGCTTCGAATGCATGCGAAACACATGATTTAGCTTCAAATCAATGCGGAGTGGAAGGTTTAGCTTCAAATGCATTCGAAACACATGATTTAGCTTCAAATCAATGCGGAGTAGAAGGTTTAACTTCAAATGCATTCGAAACACATGCGTTAGCTTCAAATCAATCCGGAATATATGGTTTAGCTTCAAATGCATGCGAAACACATGATTTAGCTTCAAATCAATGCGAAGTAGAAGGTTTAGCTTCAAATGCATGCGAAACACATGTTTTAGCTTTAAATCAATGCGGAGTAGAAGGTTTAGCTTCAAATGCATGCGAAACACATGATTTAGCTTCAAATCAATGCGGAGTAGAAGGTTTAACTTCCAATGCATGCGAAACACATGAGTTAACGTCAAATCAATGCGGAATAGAAGGTTTAGCTTCAAATGCATGCGAAACACATGATTTAGCTTCAAATCAATGCGGAGTAGAAAGTTTAGCTTCAAATGCATGCGAAACACATGAGTTAGCTTCAAATCAATGCGGAATATAAGGTTTGGATTCAAATGCATGCGAAACACATGATTTAGATTCAAATCAATGCGGAATAGAAGGTTTAGCTTCAAATGCATGCGAAACACATGATTTAGATTCAAATAAATGCGGAGTAGAAGGTTTAACTTCAAATGCATGCTAAACACATGAGTTATCTTCAAATACTTGAGATATAATGATTTAGCTTCAACTGCATGCGAAACAAACGAGATCGCATCAAATCCATGCGAAACACATTACTTGGCTTCAAATCAATGCGGAGTAGAAGGTTTAGCTTCAAATGCATGCGAAACACATGATTTAGCTTCAAATCAATGCGGAATAGAAGGTTTAGCTTCAAATGCATGCGAAACACATGATTTAGCTTCAAATCAATGCGGAGTAGAAGGTTTAGCTTCAAATGCATGCGAAACACATGAGTTATCTTCAAATACTTGAGATATAAATGATTTAGCTTCGACTGCATGCGAAACAAACGAGATCGCATCAAATACATGCGAAACACATTACTTGGCTTCAAATCAATGCGGAGTAGAAGGTTTAGCTTCAAATGCATGCGAAACACATGATTTAGCTTCAAATCAATGCGGAATAGAAGGTTTAGCTTCAAATGCATGCGAAACACATGATTTAGCTTCAAATCAATGCGGAGTAGAAGGTTTAGCTTCAAATGCATGCGAAACACATGAGTTATCTTCAAATACTTGAGATATAAATGATTTAGCTTCGACTGCATGCGAAACAAACGAGATCGCATCAAATACATGCGAAACACATGACTTGGCTTCAAATCAATGCGGAGTAGAAGGTTTAACTTCCAATGCATGCGAAACACATGAGTTAGCGTCAAATCAATGCGGAATAGAAGGTTTAGCTTCAAATGCATGCGAAACACATGATTTAGCTTCAAATCAATGCGGTGTAGAAGGTTTAGCTTCAAATGCATGCGAAACACATGATTTAGCTTCAAATCAATGCGAAGTAGAAGGTTTAGCTTCAAATGCATGCGAAACACATGTTTTAGCTTTAAATCAATGCGGAGTAGAAGGTTTAGCTTCAAATGCATGCGAAACACATGATTTAGCTTCAAATCAATGCGGAGTAGAAGGTTTAACTTCCAATGCATGCGAAACACATGAGTTAGCGTCAAATCAATGCGGAATAGAAGGTTTAGCTTCAAATGCATGCGAAACACATGATTTAGCTTCAAATCAATGCGGAGTAGAAGGTTTAGCTTCAAATGCATGCGAAACACATGAGTTAGCTTCAAATCAATGCGGAATATAAGGTTTGGATTCAAATGCATGCGAAACACATGATTTAGCTTCAAATCAATGCGGAGTGGAAGGTTTAGCTTCAAATGCATGCGAAACACATGATTTAGCTTCAAATCAATGCGGAATAGGAGGTTTAGCTTCAAATGCATGCGAAACACATGATTTAGCTTCAAATCAATGCGGAGTAGAAGGTTTAACTTCAAATGCGTGCTAAACACATGAGTTATCTTCAAATACTTGAGATATAAATGATTTAGCTTCAACTGCATGCGAAACAAACGAGATCGCATCAAATCCATGCGAAACACATTACTTGTCTTCAAATCAATGCGGAGTAGAATGTTTAGTTTCAAATGCATGCGAAACACATGATTTAGCTTCAAATCAATGCGGAGTAGAAGGTTTAGCTTCAAATGCATGCGAAACTCATGATTTAGCTTCAAATCAATGCGGAATAGAAGGTTTAGCTTCAAATGCATGAGAAACACATGATTTAGCTTCAAATCAATGCCGAATAAAAGGTTTAGCTTCAAATGCATGCGAAACACATGAGTTAGCTTCAAATCAATGCGAAGTAGAAGGTTTTGCTTCAAATCCATGCGAAAGACATGACGTAGCTTGAAATCAATGTGGAGTAGAAGGTTTAGCTTCATATGCATGCGTAACAAATGATTTTGCTTCAAATCAATGCGGAGTATAAGGTTTAACTTCAAATGCATGCGAAACACATGAGTTAGCTTCAAATCATTGCGGAATAGGAGGTTTTGCTTCAAATGCATGAGAAACACATGATTTAGATTCAAATCAATGCGGAGTAGAAGGTTTAGCTTCAAATGCATTCGAAACACATGAGTTAGCTTCAAATCAATCCGGAATATATGGTTTAGCTTCAAATGCATGCGAAACACATGATTTAGCTTCAAATCAATGCGAAGTAGAAGGTTTAGCTTCAAATGCATGCGAAACACATGTTTTAGCTTTAAATCAATGCGGAGTAGAAGGTTTAGCTTCAAATGCATGCGAAACACATGATTTAGCTTCAAATCAATGCGAAGTAGAAGGTTTAGCTTCAAATGCATGCGAAACACATGTTTTAGCTTTAAATCAATGCGGAGTAGAAGGTTTAGCTTCAAATGCATGCGAAACACATGATTTAGCTTCAAATCAATGCGGACTAGAAGGTTTAACTTCCAATGCATGCGAAACACATGAGTTAGCGTCAAATCAATGCGGAATAGAAGGTTTAGCTTCAAATGCATGCGAAACACATGATTTAGCTTCTAATCAATGCGGAGTAGAAGGTTTAGCTTCAAATGCATGCGAAACACATGAGTTAGCTTCAAATCAATGCGGAATATAAGGTTTGGATTCAAATGCATGCGAAACACATGATTTAGCTTCAAATCAATGCGGAGTGGAAGGTTTAGCTTCAAATGCATGCGAAACACATGATTTAGCTTCAAATCAATGCGGAATAGAAGGTTTAGCTTCAAATGCATGCGAAACACATGAGTTATCTTCAAATACTTGAGATATAAATGATTTAGCTTCAACTGCATGCGAAACAAACGAGATCGCATCAAAAACATGCGAAAAACGTGACTTGTCTTCAAATCAATGCGGTGTAGAAGGTTTAGCTTCAAATGCATGCGAAACACATGATTTAGCTTCAAATCAATGCAGAGTAGAAGGTTTAACTTCAAATACATGCGAAACACATGAGTTAGCTTCAAATCAATGCGGAATAGAAGGTTTAGCTTCAAATGCATGCGAAACACATGATTTAGCTTCAAATCAATGCGGAATAGAAGGTTTAGCTTCAAATGCATGCGAAACACATGATTTAGCTTCAAATCAATGCGGAGTAGAAGGTTTAGCTTCAAATGCATGCGAAACACATGAGTTATCTTCAAATACTTGAGATATAAATGATTTAGCTTCGACTGCATGCGAAACAAACGAGATCGCATCAAATACATGCGAAACACATTACTTGGCTTCAAATCAATGCGGAGTAGAAGGTTTAGCTTCAAATGCATGCGAAACACATGATTTAGCTTCAAATCAATGCGGAATAGAAGGTTTAGCTTCAAATGCATGCGAAACACATGATTTAGCTTCAAATCAATGCGGAGTAGAAGGTTTAGCTTCAAATGCATGCGAAACACATGAGTTATCTTCAAATACTTGAGATATAAATGATTTAGCTTCGACTGCATGCGAAACAAACGAGATCGCATCAAATACATGCGAAACACATGACTTGGCTTCAAATCAATGCGGAGTAGAAGGTTTAACTTCCAATGCATGCGAAACACATGAGTTAGCGTCAAATCAATGCGGAATAGAAGGTTTAGCTTCAAATGCATGCGAAACACATGATTTAGCTTCAAATCAATGCGGTGTAGAAGGTTTAGCTTCAAATGCATGCGAAACACATGATTTAGCTTCAAATCAATGCGAAGTAGAAGGTTTAGCTTCAAATGCATGCGAAACACATGTTTTAGCTTTAAATCAATGCGGAGTAGAAGGTTTAGCTTCAAATGCATGCGAAACACATGATTTAGCTTCAAATCAATGCGGAGTAGAAGGCTTAACTTCCAATGCATGCGAAACACATGAGTTAGCGTCAAATCAATGCGGAATAGAAGGTTTAGCTTCAAATGCATGCGAAACACATGATTTAGCTTCAAATCAATGCGGAGTAGAAGGTTTAGCTTCAAATGCATGCGAAACACATGAGTTAGCTTCAAATCAATGCGGAATATAAGGTTTGGATTCAAATGCATGCGAAACACATGATTTAGCTTCAAATCAATGCGGAGTGGAAGGTTTAGCTTCAAATGCATGCGAAACACATGATTTAGCTTCAAATCAATGCGGAATAGGAGGTTTAGCTTCAAATGCATGCGAAACACATGATTTAGCTTCAAATCAATGCGGAGTAGAAGGTTTAACTTCAAATGCGTGCTAAACACATGAGTTATCTTCAAATACTTGAGATATAAATGATTTAGCTTCAACTGCATGCGAAACAAACGAGATCGCATCAAATCCATGCGAAACACATTACTTGTCTTCAAATCAATGCGGAGTAGAATGTTTAGTTTCAAATGCATGCGAAACACATGATTTAGCTTCAAATCAATGCGGAGTAGAAGGTTTAGCTTCAAATGCATGCGAAACTCATGATTTAGCTTCAAATCAATGCGGAATAGAAGGTTTAGCTTCAAATGCATGAGAAACACATGATTTAGCTTCAAATCAATGCCGAATAAAAGGTTTAGCTTCAAATGCATGCGAAACACATGAGTTAGCTTCAAATCAATGCGAAGTAGAAGGTTTTGCTTCAAATCCATGCGAAAGACATGACGTAGCTTGAAATCAATGTGGAGTAGAAGGTTTAGCTTCATATGCATGCGTAACAAATGATTTTGCTTCAAATCAATGCGGAGTATAAGGTTTAACTTCAAATGCATGCGAAACACATGAGTTAGCTTCAAATCATTGCGGAATAGGAGGTTTTGCTTCAAATGCATGAGAAACACATGATTTAGATTCAAATCAATGCGGAGTAGAAGGTTTAGCTTCAAATGCATTCGAAACACATGAGTTAGCTTCAAATCAATCCGGAATATATGGTTTAGCTTCAAATGCATGC
>NW_027477996.1:0-40875 GCF_051020955.1 Megalopta genalis
TTCGAATTAATTTGAAGCTAAACTGTTCATTTGGCATGAATTTGAAGCTAAATCGTTTGTTTAAAATCGCTATTTCGCATGAATTTGAAGCGACATCGTGTGTTTCGCATCATATTGGGGCTAAATCGTATGTTTCGCGTGAATTTGAAGCTAATTCGTGTATTTCGCATGAATCTGAAGCTAAATTGTTCATTTCGCATGAATTTGAAACTAAATCGTTTTTTTAAAATCGCTATTTCGCAAGAATTTAAAACGAAATCGTGTTTATCGCATCAAATTGAAGTTAAATCGTTTGATTCGTCTGAATTTGCAGCTAATTCGTGTATTTCACATGAATCTGAAGTTAAATTGTTCATATCGCATGAATTTGAAGCTAAATCGTTTGTTTCGCGTGGATTTAAAGCTCGATCGTGTAATTCGAATTAATTTGAAGCTAAACTGTTCATTTGGCATGAAGTTGAAGCTAAATCGTTTGTTTAAAATCGTTATTTCGCACGAATTTGAAGCGAAATCGTGTATATCGCATGATATTGAGGTAAAATCATTTGTTTCGTCTGAATTTGCAGCTAATTCGAGCATTTCACATGAATCTGAAGTTAAATTGTTCATATCGCATGAATTTGAAGCTAAATCGTATGATTAAAATCGCTATTTCGCACGAATTTGAAGCGACATCGTGTGTTTCGCATGATATTGGGGCTAAATCGTATGTTTCGCGTGAATTTGAAGCTAATTCGTGTATTTCGCATGAATCTGAAGTTAAATTGTTCATATCGCATGAATTTGAAGCTAAAGCGTTTGTTTCGCGTGGATTTAAAGCTCGATCGTGTAATTCGAATTAATTTGAAGCTAAACTGTTCATTTGGCATGAATTTGAAACTAAATCGTTTGTTTAAAATCGATATTTTGCACGAATTTCAATCGAAATCGTGTGTTTCGCATGATATTGAAGCTAAATCGTATGTTTCGGGTTGATTTAAAGCTAATTCGTGTATTTCGCATGAATCTGAAGCTAAATTGTTCATTTCGCATGATATTGAAGCTAAATAGTTTGTTTAAAATCGCTTATTCGCACGAATTTGAAGCGAAATCGTGTGTTTCGCATGATATTGAAATTTAATCGTTTGTTTCGTGTGAATTTGAAGCTAATTCGTGTATTTCGCACAAATCTGAAGCTAAATTGTTCATATCGCATGAATTTGAAGCTAAATCGTATGATTAAAATCGCTATTTCGCACGAATTTGAAGCGACATCGTGTGTTTCGCATGATATTGGGGCTAAATCGTATGTTTCGCGTTGATTTAAAGCTAATTCGTTTATTTCGCATGAATCTGAAGCTAAATTGTTCATTTCGCATAAATTTGAAGCAAAATCGATTATTTAAAATCGTTATTTCGCACGAATTTGAAGCGAAATCGTGTGTTTCGCATGATATTGAAGTTAAAACGTTTGTTTCGTGTGAATTTGAAGCTAATTCGTGTATTTCGCATGAATCCGAAACTAAATTGTACTTTTCGCATGAATTTGAAGCTAAATCGTTTGTTTAAAATCGCTATTTCGCACCAATTTGAATCGAGATCGTGTATATCGCATGATATTTAGGCTAAATCGTATGTTTCGCGTTGATTTAAAGCTGATTCGTGTATTTCGCATGAATCTGAAGCTAAACTGTTCATTTCGCATGAATTTGAAGCTAAATCGTTTGTTTAAAATCGCTATTTTGCACGAATTTCAATCGAAATCGTGTATATCGCATGATATTGAAGGTAAAACGTTTGTTTCGTGTGAATTTGAAGCTAATTCGTGTATTTCGCATGAATCCGAAACTAAATTGTACTTTTCGCATGAATTTGAAGCTAAATCGTTTGTTTAAAATCGCTATTTCGCACGAATTTGAATCGAGATCGTGTATATCGCATGATATTGAAGTAAAATCGTTTGTTTCGTCTGAATTTGCAGCTAATTCGTGTATTTCACATGAATCTGAAGTTAAATTGTTCATATCGCAGGAATTTGAAGCTAAATCGTTTGTTTCGCGTGGATTTAAATCTAGATCGAGTAATTCGAATTAATTTGAAGCTAAACTGTTCATTTGGCATGAAGTTGAAGCTAAATCGTTTGTTTAAAATCGTTATTTCGCACGAATTTGAAGCGAAATCGTGTATATCGCATGATATTGAAGTTAAAACGTTTGTTTCGTGTGAATTTGAAGCTAATTCGTGTATTTTGCATGAATCCGAAACTAAATTGTACTTTTCGCATGAATTTGAAGCTAAATCGTTTGTTTAAAATCGCTATTTCGCACGAATTTGAATCGAGATCGTGTATATCGCATGATATCGAAGTAAAATCGTTTGTTTCGTCTGAATTTGTAGCTAATTCGTGTATTTCACATGAATCTGAAGTTAAATTGTTCATATCGCATGAATTTGCAGCTAAATCGTTTGTTTCGCGTGGATTTAAATCTAGATCATGTAATTCGAATTAATTTGAAGCTAAACTGTTCATTTGGCATGAATTTGAAGCTAAATCGTTTGTTTAAAATCGCTATTTCGCATGAATTTGAAGCGACATCGTGTGTTTCGCATCATATTGGGGCTAAATCGTATGTTTCGCGTGAATTTGAAGCTAATTCGTGTATTTCGCATGAATCTGAAGCTAAATTGTTCATTTCGCATGAATTTGAAACTAAATCGTTTTTTTAAAATCGCTATTTCGCAAGAATTTAAAACGAAATCGTGTTTATCGCATCAAATTGAAGTTAAATCGTTTGATTCGTCTGAATTTGCAGCTAATTCGTGTATTTCACATGAATCTGAAGTTAAATTGTTCATATCGCATGAATTTGAAGCTAAATCGTTTGTTTCGCGTGGATTTAAAGCTCGATCGTGTAATTCGAATTAATTTGAAGCTAAACTGTTCATTTGGCATGAAGTTGAAGCTAAATCGTTTGTTTAAAATCGTTATTTCGCACGAATTTGAAGCGAAATCGTGTATATCGCATGATATTGAGGTAAAATCATTTGTTTCGTCTGAATTTGCAGCTAATTCGTGCATTTCACATGAATCTGAAGTTAAATTGTTCATATCGCATGAATTTGAAGCTAAATCGTTTGTTTCGCGTGGATTTAAATCTAGATCGTGTAATTCGAATTAATTTGAAGCTAAACTGTTCATTTGGCATGAAGTTGAAGCTAAATCGTTTGTTTGAAATCGTTATTTCGCACGAATTTGAAGCGAAATCGTGTACATCGCATGATATTGAAGTTAAATCGTTTGTTTCGTCTGAATTTGCAGCTAATTCGTGTATTTCACATGAATCTGAAGTTAAATTGTTCATATCGCGTGAATTTGAAGCTAAATAGTTTGTTTAAAATCGCTATTTCACACGAATTTGAAGCGAAATCGTATGTTTCGCATGATATTGAAATTAAATCGTTTGTTTCGTGTGAATTTGAAGCTAATTCGTGTATTTCGCACAAATCTGAAGCTAAATTGTTCATATCGCATGAATTTGAAGCTAAATCGTATGGTTAAAATCGCTATTTCGTACGAATTTGAAGCAACATCGTGTGTTTCGCATGAAATTGGGGCTAAATCGTATGTTTCGCGTGAATTTGAAGCTAATTCGTGTATTTCGCATGAATCTGAAGCTAAATTGTTCATTTCGCATGAATTTGAAACTAAATCGTTTGTATAAAATCGCTATTTCGCAAGAATTGAAAACGAAATCGTGTTTATCGCATTATATTGAAGTTAAATCGTTTGTTTCGTCTGAATTTGCAGCTAATTCGTGTATTTCACATGAATCTGAAGTTAAATTGTTCATATCGCATGAATTTGAAGCTAAATCGTTTGTTTCGCGTGGATTTAAATCTAGATCGTGTAATTCGAATTAATTTGAAGCTAAACTGTTCATTTGGCAAGAATTTGAAGCTAAATCGTTTGTTTAAAATCGTTATTTCGCACGAATTTGAAGCGAAATCGTGTATATCGCATGATATTGAAGTTAAAACGTTTGTTTCGTGTGAATTTGCAGCTTATTCGTGTATTTCGCATGAATCCGAAACTAAATTGTACTTTTCGCATGAATTTGAAGCTAAATCGTTTGTTTAAAATCGCCATTTCGCACGAATTTGAATCGAGATCGTGTATATCGCATGATATTGAAGTAAAATCGTTTGTTTCGTCTGAATTTGCAGCTAATTCGTGTA
The DNA here is from genome assembly GCF_051020955.1 of Megalopta genalis. Taxonomy (NCBI): domain Eukaryota; kingdom Metazoa; phylum Arthropoda; class Insecta; order Hymenoptera; family Halictidae; genus Megalopta; species Megalopta genalis. The sequence goes on from NW_027477996.1 coordinate 4,216, forward strand.
TTTCACATGAATCTGAAGTTAAATTGTTCATATCGCATGAATTTGAAGCTAAATCGTTTGTTTCGCGTGGATTTAAATCTAGATCGTGTAATTCGAATTAATTTGAAGCTAAACTGTTCATTTGGCAAGAATTTGAAGCTAAATCGTTTGTTTAAAATCGTTATTTCGCACGAATTTGAAGCGAAATCGTGTATATCGCATGATATTGAAGTTAAAACGTTTGTTTCGTGTGAATTTGCAGCTTATTCGTGTATTTCGCATGAATCCGAAACTAAATTGTACTTTTCGCATGAATTTGAAGCTAAATCGTTTGTTTAAAATCGCCATTTCGCACGAATTTGAATCGAGATCGTGTATATCGCATGATATTGAAGTAAAATCGTTTGTTTCGTCTGAATTTGCAGCTAATTCGTGTATTTCACACAAATCTGAAGCTAAATTGTTCATATCGCATGAATTTGAAGCTAAATCGTATGGTTAAAATCGCTATTTCGTACGAATTTGAAGCGACATCGTGTGTTTCGCATGATATTGGGGCTAAATCGTATGTTTCACGTGAATTTGAAGCTAATTCGTGTATTTCGCATGAATCTGAAGCTAAATTGTTCATTTCGCATGAATTTGAAACTAAATCGTTTGTATAAAATCGCTATTTCGCAAGAATTGAAAACGAAATCGTGTTTATCGCATTACATTGAAGTTAAATCGTTTGTTTCGTCTGAATTTGCAGCTAATTCGTGTATTTCACATGAATCTGAAGTTAAATTGTTCATATCGCATGAATTTGAAGCTAAATCGTTTGTTTCGCGTGGATTTAAATCTAGATCGTGTAATTCGAATTAATTTGAAGCTAAACTGTTCATTTGGCAAGAATTTGAAGCTAAATCGTTTGTTTAAAATCGTTATTTCGCACGAATTTGAAGCGAAATCGTGTATATCGCATGATATTGAAGTTAAAACGTTTGTTTCGTGTGAATTTGCAGCTTATTCGTGTATTTCGCATGAATCCGAAACTAAATTGTACTTTTCGCATGAATTTGAAGCTAAATCGTTTGTGTAAAATCGCCATTTCGCACGAATTTGAATCGAGATCGTGTATAACGCATGATATTGAAGTAAAATCGTTTGTTTCGTCTGAATTTGCAGCTAATTCGTGTATTTCACATGAATCTGAAGTTAAATTGTTCATATCGCATGAATTTGAAGCTAAATCGTTTGTTTCGCGTGGATTTAAATCTAGATCGTGTAATTCGAATGAATTTGAAGCTAAACTGTTCAATTGGCAAGAATTTGAAGCTAAATCGTTTGTTTAAAATCGTTATTTCGCACGAATTTGAAGCGAAATCGTGTTTATCGCATGATATTGAAGTAAAGTCGTTTGTTTCGTCTGAATTTGCAGCTAATTCGTGTATTTCACATGAATCTGAAGTTAAATTGTACATATCGCATGAATTTGAAGCTAAATCGTTTGTTTCGCGTGGATTTAAATCTAGATCGTGTAATTCGAATTAATTTGAAGCTAAACTGTTCATTTGGCATGAATTTGAAGCTACATCGTTTGTTTAAAATCGCTATTTCGCACGAATTTGAAGCGACATCGTGTGTTTCGCATGATATTGGGGCTAAATCGTATGTTTCGCGTGAATTTGAAGTTAATTCGTGTATTTCGCATGAATCTGAAGCTAAATTGTTCATTTCGCATGAATTTGAATCTAAATCGTTTTTTTAAATCGCTATTTCGCAAGAATTTAAAACGAAATCGTGTTTATCGCATGATATTGAAGTTAAATCGTTTGTTTTGTCTGAATTTGCAGCTAATTCGTGTACTTCACATGAATCTGAAGTTAAATTGTTCATATCGCATGAATTTGAAGCTAAATCGTTTGTTTCGCGTGGATTTAAATCTAGATCGAGTATTCGAATTAATTTGAAGCTAAACTGTTCATTTGGCATGAAGTTGAAGCTAAATCGTTTGTTTAAAATCGTTATTTCGCACGAATTTGAAGCGAAATCGTGTATATCGCATGATATTGAAGTTAAAACGTTTGTTTCGTGTGAATTTGCAGCTTATTCGTGTATTTCGCATGAATCCGAAACTAAATTGTACTTTTCGCATGAATTTGAAGCTAAATCGTTTGTTTAAAATCGCCATTTCGCACGAATTTGAATCGAGATCGTGTATATCGCATGATATTGAAGTAAAATCGTTTGTTTCGTCTGAATTTGCAGCTAATTCGTGTATTTCACATGAATCTGAAGTTAAATTGTTCATATCGCATGAATTTGAAGCTAAATCGTTTGTTTCGCGTGGATTTAAATCTAGATCGTGTAATTCGAATTAATTTGAAGCTAAACTGTTCATTTGGCATGAATTTGAAGCTAAATCGTTTGTTTAAAATCGATATTTTGCACGAATTTCAATCGAAATCGTGTGTTTCGCATGATATTGAAGCTAAATCGTATGTTTCGGGCTGATTTAAAGCTAATTCGTGTATTTCGCATGAATCTGAATCTAAATTGTTCATTTCGCATGAATTTGAAGCTAAATAGTTTGTTTAAAATCGCTATTTCACACGAATTTGAAGCGAAATCGTGTGTTTCGCATGGATTTGATGCTAACTCGTTTGTTTCTAATGCAGTTGTAGCTAAATAATGTATATCACAAGCATTTGTAGCTAAACCATTTGTTTCGCACGAATTTGAAGGTAAGCCTTCTTCTTCTCATTGATTTGAAGCTAAATTATTTGTTTCGCATGGAATTGAAGCTACCTGGTTTGTTTCTCCAGCTTTTGAAGCTATATCACTTATATCGCAAGTATTTGAATCTAAATCATATGTGTCGTATGGATTTGAAGCAGAACCTTCTACATCGCATTGATTTGAAGCTAAATCTAGTGTATCGCATGGATAAGAAGCTAAAGCTTCTACATCGCATTGATTTGCAGCTAAATCATGTGTTTCGCATGGATTTGAAGCTAACTCGTTCGTTTCGCCTGCAGTTGAATTTACATCACTTATATCGCTAGTATTTGAATCTAAATCATGTGTATCGCGTGGATTTTGAAGCTAACTCGTTTGATTAGTCTTCATTTGAAGCTATATCACTTTCACCACAAGTGTTTGAAGCTATATCATTTGTTTTGCATGGATTTGAAGCTGAACCTTCTTCATCGCATTGATTTGAAGCCTAATCATGTGTATCGCATGGATTTGAAGCTAAACCTTCCACATCACATTGATTTGCAGCTAAATCATGTGTTTCATATGGATTTGAAGCTAACTCGTTCGTTTCGCATGCAGTTGTAGCTAAATAATGTATTTCACAAGTATTTATAGCTAAACCATTTGTTTCGCATGGATTTGAAGCTGAACCTTCTACATCGCATTGATTTGCAGCTGAATCAAGAGTTTCGCATGGATTTGAAGCTAACTCGTTCGATTGGCCTGTATTTGAAGCTAGATCACTTATATCGCAAGTATTTGAAGCTAAATCATGTGTTTCGCATGATTTGAAGCTAAACCTTCTACATCGCATTGATTTGCAGCTGAATCATGTGTTTCGCATCGATTTGAAGCTAAACCTTCTACATCGCATTGATTTGAAGCTAAATCGTGTGTTTCGCAAGGATTTGAAGCTAAAGCTTCTACATCGCATTGATTTGCAGGTAAATCATGTGTTTCGCATGGATTTGAAGCTAACTCGTTCGTTTCGCCTGCAGTTGAATCTACATCACTTATATCGCTAGTATTTGAAACTAAATTATGTGTATCGCGTGGATTTTGAAGCTAACTCGTTTGATTAGTCTTCATTTGAAGCTATATCACTTACACCACAAGTGTTTGAAGCTATATCATTTGTTTTGCATGGATTTGAAGCTAAACCTTCTTCATCGCATTGATTTGAAACTAAATCATGTGTTTCGCATAGATTTGAAGCTAAGTGTTCTACTTCGCATTGATCTGAAGCTAAATAATATGTTTCGCATGGATTTGAAGCTTAATCATGTGGTTTGCAATGATTTGAAGGTAACTGGTTTGTTTCGCCTGCAGTTGAAGCTATATCATTTATAAGGCAAGTATTTGAAGCTAAATCATTTGTTCCGCATGGATTTGAAGCTAAACATTCTACATGGTATTGATTTGAAGCTACATCATGTGTTACGCATGGATTTGAAGCTACACAATCCAAATCGCATTGATTTGAAGCTAAATCATGTGTTTCGCTTGGATTTGAAGCTTACTCATTTGTTTCGCCAGCATTTGGAGCTGTATCATTTATATCGCAAGTATCTGAAGCTAAATCATGTGTTTTGCATGCAGTTGAAGCTAAACCTTCTACATCGCATTGATTTGCAGCTACATCATGTATATCGCATCGATTTGAAGCTTACTCGTTTGATGCGTCAGCATTTGAAGCTATATCACTTATATCGCAAGTATTTGAAGCTAAATCATTTGTATCGCACGGATATGAAGCTACCTCGTTTGTTTCGCCTGCAGTTGAAGCTATTTCACATATATCGCATGTATCTCAAGCTAAATCATTGGTGTCGCATGGATTTGAAGCTAAACCTTCTACATTACATCGATTTGAAGATTAATCATGTGTTTTGCATGAATTAGATGCTAACTCGATTGTTTCCCCTGTATTTGAAGCTATATCACTTATGTCGCAAGTATCTGATACTAAATCATTTATTTCGCTTGGATTTGAAGCTAAGCCTTCTACATCGCATTGATTTGAAGCTAAATCATTTGTTCCCCATGGATTTGAAGCTAGCTCGTTTGCGTCTCCTGCATTTGAAGCTATATCACTTATATCGCAAGTATCTGAACCTAAATAATTCGTTTCGCATGGAATTGAAGCTAAACATTCTACATGGTATTGATTTGAAGCTACATCATGTGTTACGCATGGATTTGAAGCTATACAATCCAAATCGCATTGATTTGAAGCTAAATCATGTGTTTCGCTTGGATTTGAAGCTTACTCATTTGTTTCGCCTGCATTTGGAGCTGTATCATTTATATCGCAAGTATCTGAAGCTAAATCATGTGTTTCGCTTGGATATGAAGCTAAACCTTCTACATCTCATTGATTTGCATCTAAATCATGTGTTTCGCTTCGATTTGAAGCTAACTGGTTTGTTCCGCATGCAGTTGAAGCTTCGCCTTCTACTTCGCATTGATTTGAAGCCAAATCATGTGTTTCGCTTGGATATCAAGCTATCTCGTTTTATTTAGCATGCATTTGAAGATATATCATTTATATCGCAAGTATTTGAAGAAAAATCATTTGTTTCGTATGGATTTGAAGCTAACTCGATTGTTTCGCTTGCACTTGAATCTATATCACTTATATCGTAAGTATTTGAAGCTAAATCATTTGGTCCGCATGGATTTGAAGCTAAGCCTTCTTCTTCAACAGTGATTTGAAGCTAAATCATTTGTTTCGCATGGATTTGAAGCTAAACCTTCTACATCGTATTGATTTGAAGCTAAATCAGGTGTTTCGCATGGATTTGAAGCAAACTCGTTTGCTTCGTCCGCATTTCAAACTATATCAATTATATCGCAAGTATCTCAATCTAAATCATTTGTGTAGAATGGATTTGAAGCTAAACCTTCTACTTCGCATTGATTTGAAGCTAAATCATGTGTATCGCATGGATTTTGATGCTAACTCGTTTGTTTCGCCTGCATTTGAAGCTATATCATTAATATCGTGAGTATTTGAAGCTAAATGATATGTGTCGCATGGATTTGAAGCTGAACCTATTACATCGCATTGATTTGAAGCTAAATCTTGTGTATCGCATGGATTTGAAGAAAACCATCTACATCGCATTGATTTGAAGCTTAATCATGTGTTTCGCATAGATTTGAAGCTAAGCCTTCTACTTCGCATTCATTTGAAGCTAAATCATTTGTTTCGCATGGATTTGAGTATAAGCCTTGTCCTTCGAATTTATTTGAAGCTAAATCATGTGTTTCGTATGGATTTGAAGCTAAACCTTCTACATCACATTGAATTGCAGCTAAATCATGTGTTTCGCATGGATTTGAAGCTAACTCGTTCGTTTCGCACGCAGTTGTAGCTAAATAATGTATATCACAAGTATTTGTAGCTAAACCATTAGTTTTGCATGGATTTGAAGCTAATCCTTCTACTTCGCATTGATTTGAAGCTAAATCATTTGTTTCGCATGGAATTGAAGCTACCTCGTTTGTTCCTCCTGCTTTTGAAGCTATATCACTTATATCGCAAGTATTTGAAGCTAGATCATATGTGTCGAATGGATTTGAAGCTGAACCTACTACATCGCATTGATTTGAAGCTAAATCATGTGTTTCGTTTGGATTTGAAGCTAAACCTTCTACATCGCATTAATTTGAAGCTAAATCGTGTGTTTCGCATAGATTTGAAGCTAAGCCTTCTACTTCGCATTCATTTGAAGCTAAATCATTTGTTTCGCATGGATTTGAGTATAAGCCTTGTCCTTCGAATTTATTTGAAGCTAAATCATGTGTTTCGTATGGATTTGAAGCTAAACCTTCTACATCACATTGAATTGCAGCTAAATCATGTGTTTCGCATGGATTTGAAGCTAACTCGTTCGTTTCGCACGCAGTTGTAGCTAAATAATGTATATCACAAGTATTTGTAGCTAAACCATTAGTTTTGCATGGATTTGAAGCTAATCCTTCTACTTCGCATTGATTTGAAGCTAAATCATTTGTTTCGCATGGAATTGAAGCTACCTCGTTTGTTCCTCCTTCTTTTGAAGCTATATCACTTATATTGCAAGTATTTGAAGCTAGATCATATGTGTCGAATGGATTTGAAGCTGAACCTACTACATCGCATTGATTTGAAGCTAAATCATGTGTATCGCATGGATTTGAAGCTAAACCTTCTACATCGCATTGATTTGAATCTAAATCATGTGTTTCGCATGGATTTGAAGCTAAACCTTCTACATCCCATGGATTTGAAGCTAAATCATGTGTTTGGCATGGATTTCAAGCTAAACCTTCTGCATCGCATTGATTTGCAGCTGAATCATTTGTTTCGCATGGATTTGAAGCTAACTCGTTCGTTTCGCCTGTATTTGAAGCTAGATCACTTATATCGCAAGTATTTGAAGCTAAATCATGTGTTTCGTTTGGATTTGAAGCTAAACCTTCTACATCGCATTAATTTGAAGCTAAATCTTGTGTATCGCATGTATTTGAAGCTATAGCTTCTACATCGCATTGATTTGCAGGTAAATCATGTGTTTCGCATGGATTTGAAGCTAACTCGTTCGTTGCGCATGCAGTTAAAACTAAATAACATATTTCACAAGTATTTGAAGCTAAACCATTTGATTGGCATGGGTTTGAAGCTAAGCCTTCTACTTCGCATTCATTTGAAGCTAAATCATTTGTTTCGCATGGATTTGAGTCTAACTCGTTCGTTGCGCATGCAGTTAAAACTAAATAACATATATCACAAGTATTTGAAGCTAAACCATTTGATTGGCATGGGTTTGAAGCTAAGCCTTCTACTTCGCATTCATTTGAAGCTAAATCATTTGTTTCGCATGGATTTGAATCTAAGCCTTGTCCTTCGAAATGATTTGAAACTAAATCATGTGTTTCGTATGGATTTGAAGCTAAACCTTCTACATCGCATTGATTTGAAGCTTAATCATGTGTATCGCATGGATTTGAAGCTAAACCTTCTACATCACATTGATTTGCAGCTAAATCATGTGTATCTCATGGATTTGAAGCTAACTCGTTCGCTTCGCATGCAGTTGTAGCTAAATAATGTATATCACAAGTATTTGTAGCTAAACCATTTGTTTTGCATGGATTTGAAGCTAAGCATTCTACTTCGCATTCATTTGAAGCTAAATCAATTGTTTCGCATGGATTTGAAGCTACGCCTTCTACTTCGCATTGATTTGAAGCTAAATCATTTGATTCGCATGGAATTGAAGCTACCTCGTTTGTTCCTCCTGCATTTGAAGCTACATCACTTATATCGCATGGATTTGAAGCTGAACCTACTACATCGCATTGATTTGAAGCTAAATCTTGTGTATCGCATGGATTTGAAGAAAACCATCTACATCGCATTGATTTGAAGCTTAATCATGTGTTTCGCATAGATTTGAAGCTAAGCCTTCTACTTCGCATTCATTTGAAGCTAAATCATTTGTTTCGCATTGATTTGAGTCTAAGCCTTGTCCTTCGAATTTATTTGAAGCTAAATCATGTGTTTCGTATGGATTTGAAGCTAAACCTTCTACATCACATTGAATTGCAGCTAAATCATGTGTTTCGCATGGATTTGAAGCTAACTCGTTCGTTTCGCACGCAGTTGTAGCTAAATAATGTATATCACAAGTATTTGTAGCTAAACCATTAGTTTTGCATGGATTTGAAGCTAATCCTTCTACTTCGCATTGATTTGAAGCTAAATCATTTGTTTCGCATGGAATTGAAGCTACCTCGTTTGTTCCTCCTTCTTTTGAAGCTATATCACTTATATTGCAAGTATTTGAAGCTAGATCATATGTGTCGAATGGATTTGAAGCTGAACCTACTACATCGCATTGATTTGAAGCTAAATCATGTGTATCGCATGGATTTGAAGCTAAACCTTCTACATCGCATTGATTTGAATCTAAATCATGTGTTTCGCATGGATTTGAAGCTAAACCTTCTACATCCCATGGATTTGAAGCTAAATCATGTGTTTGGCATGGATTTCAAGCTAAACCTTCTGCATCGCATTGATTTGCAGCTGAATCATTTGTTTCGCATGGATTTGAAGCTAACTCGTTCGTTTCGCCTGTATTTGAAGCTAGATCACTTATATCGCAAGTATTTGAAGCTAAATCATGTGTTTCGTTTGGATTTGAAGCTAAACCTTCTACATCGCATTAATTTGAAGCTAAATCTTGTGTATCGCATGTATTTGAAGCTATAGCTTCTACATCGCATTGATTTGCAGGTAAATCATGTGTTTCGCATGGATTTGAAGCTAACTCGTTCGTTGCGCATGCAGTTAAAACTAAATAACATATTTCACAAGTATTTGAAGCTAAACCATTTGATTGGCATGGGTTTGAAGCTAAGCCTTCTACTTCGCATTCATTTGAAGCTAAATCATTTGTTTCGCATGGATTTGAGTCTAACTCGTTCGTTGCGCATGCAGTTAAAACTAAATAACATATATCACAAGTATTTGAAGCTAAACCATTTGATTGGCATGGGTTTGAAGCTAAGCCTTCTACTTCGCATTCATTTGAAGCTAAATCATTTGTTTCGCATGGATTTGAATCTAAGCCTTGTCCTTCGAAATGATTTGAAACTAAATCATGTGTTTCGTATGGATTTGAAGCTAAACCTTCTACATCGCATTGATTTGAAGCTTAATCATGTGTATCGCATGGATTTGAAGCTAAACCTTCTACATCACATTGATTTGCAGCTAAATCATGTGTATCTCATGGATTTGAAGCTAACTCGTTCGCTTCGCATGCAGTTGTAGCTAAATAATGTATATCACAAGTATTTGTAGCTAAACCATTTGTTTTGCATGGATTTGAAGCTAAGCATTCTACTTCGCATTCATTTGAAGCTAAATCAATTGTTTCGCATGGATTTGAAGCTACGCCTTCTACTTCGCATTGATTTGAAGCTAAATCATTTGATTCGCATGGAATTGAAGCTACCTCGTTTGTTCCTCCTGCATTTGAAGCTACATCACTTATATCGCATGGATTTGAAGCTGAACCTACTACATCGCATTGATTTGAAGCTAAATCTTGTGTATCGCATGGATTTGAAGAAAACCATCTACATCGCATTGATTTGAAGCTTAATCATGTGTTTCGCATAGATTTGAAGCTAAGCCTTCTACTTCGCATTCATTTGAAGCTAAATCATTTGTTTCGCATTGATTTGAGTCTAAGCCTTGTCCTTCGAATTTATTTGAAGCTAAATCATGTGTTTCGTATGGATTTGAAGCTAAACCTTCTACATCACATTGAATTGCAGCTAAATCATGTGTTTCGCATGGATTTGAAGCTAACTCGTTCGTTTCGCACGCAGTTGTAGCTAAATAATGTATATCACAAGTATTTGTAGCTAAACCATTAGTTTTGCATGGATTTGAAGCTAATCCTTCTACTTCGCATTGATTTGAAGCTAAATCATTTGTTTCGCATGGAATTGAAGCTACCTCGTTTGTTCCTCCTGCTTTTGAAGCTATATCACTTATATCGCAAGTATTTGAAGCTAGATCATATGTGTCGAATGGATTTGAAGCTAAACCATCTACATCGCATTGATTTGAAGCTTAATCATGTGTTTCGCATAGATTTGAAGCTAAGCCTTCTACTTCGCATTCATTTGAAGCTAAATCATTTGTTTCGCATGGATTTGAGTCTAAGCCTTGTCCTTCGAATTTATTTGAAGCTAAATCATGTGTTTCGCATGGATTTGAAGCTATAGCTTCTACATCGCATTGATTTGAAGCTTAATCATGTGTATCGCATGGATTTGAAGCTAAGCCTTCTACTTCGCATTGATTTGAAGCTGAATCATGCGTTACGCATGGATTTGGAGCTAACTCGTTTGTTTCGCATGCAGTTGAAGTTCAATCATGTATATCACACGTATTTGAAGATAAACCAGTTGTTTCGCATGGATTATAAGCTAAGCCATCTACTTCGCATTGATTTCAAGCTGTATCATGTGTTTCACATGGATTTGTAGCTAACTCGTTTGTTTCGCCTGCACTTTCAGCTATATCATTTATATCGCAAGTATTTGAAGCTAAACCATCTGTTTCGCATGGATTTGAAGCTAAGCCTTCTACTTGGCATTGATTTGATGCTAAGTCATGTGTTTCTCATGGATTTGAAGCTATCTCGTTTGTTTCGCCTGCATTTGAAGCTATATCATTTATATCGCAAGTATTTGATGCTAAATCATTTGTGTCGCATGGATTTGAAGCTAAGCCTTCTACTTCGCATTGATTTGAAGCTAAATCATGTGTTACGCATGGATTTGGAGCTAACTCGTTTGTTTCGCATGCAGTTGAAACTATATCACTTATATCGCAAGTATTTGAAGCTAAATCATATGTGCCGCATAGATTTGAAGCTGAACCCACTACATCGCATTGATTTGAAGCTATACCTTCTACATTCTATTGATTTGAAGCTAAACCTTCTTCATCGCATTGATTTGTAGCTAAATCATGTGTTTCGCATGGATTAGAAGCTAACTCGTTCGTTGCGCATGCAGTTCGATCTAAATAACGTATATCACAAGTATTTGAAGCTAAACCATTTGATTCGCATGGATTTGAAGCTAAGCCTTCTACATCGCATTGATTTGCAGCTGAATCATGTGTTTCGCATGGATTTGAAGCTGAACCTTCTACATCGCATTGATTTGCAGCTGAATCTTGTGTTTCGCATGGATTTGAAGCTAACTCGTTCGATTGGCCTGTATTTGAAGCTAGATCACTTATATCGCAAGTATTTCAAGCTAAATCATGTGTTTCGCATGATTTGAAGCTAAACCTTCTACATCGCATTGATTTGCAGCTGAATCATGTGTTTCGCATCGATTTGAAGCTAAACTTTCTACATCGCATTGATTTGAAGCTAAATCGTGTGTTTCGTATGGATTTGAAGCTAACTCGTTTGTTTCGCATGCAGTGGTAGCTAAATAATGTATATCACAAGTATTTGTAGCTAAACCATTTGTTTCGCATGGATTTGAAGCTAAACTTTCTACATAGCATTGATTTGAAGCTAACTCGTTTGTGTCGCACGCAGTTAAAGCTAAATCATGTCTTTCACAAGTATTTGAAGATGAACCATTTGAATCGCATGGATTTGAACCTGAGCCTTCTACTTCGCACTGATTTGCAGCTAAATAATGTGTTTCGCATGGATTTGAAGCTAAACCTTCTACATCCCATGGATTTGAAGCCAAATCATGTGTTTGGCATGGATTTCAAGCTAAACCTTCTGCATCGCATTGATTTGCAGCTGAATCATTTGTTTCGCATGGATTTGAAGCTAACTCGTTCGTTTCGCCTGTATTTGAAGCTAGATCACTTAAATCGCAAGTATTTGAAGCTAAATCATGTGTTTCGTTTGGATTTGAAGCTAAACCTTCTACATCGCATTGATTTGAAGCTAAATCGTGTGTTTCGCATGGATTTGAAGCTAACTCGTTTGTTTCGCATGGAGTTGTAGCTGAATATTGTATATCACAAGTATTTGTAACTAAACCATTTGTTTCGTATGGATTTGAAGCTAAACCTTCTACATCACATTGAATTGCAGCTAAATCATGTGTTACGCATGGATTTGAAGCTACACAATCCAAATCGCATTGATTTGAAGCTAAATCATGTGTTTCGCTTGGATTTGAAGCTTACTCATTTGTTTCGCCAGCATTTGGAGCTGTATCATTTATATCGCAAGTATCTGAAGCTAAATCATGTGTTTTGCATGCAGTTGAAGCTAAACCTTCTACATCGCATTGATTTGCAGCTACATCATGTGTATCGCATCGATTTGAAGCTTACTCGTTTGATGCGTCAGCATTTGAAGCTATATCACTTATATCGCAAGTATTTGAAGCTAAATCATTTGTATCGCACGGATATGAAGCTACCTCGTTTGTTTCGCCTGCAGTTGAAGCTATTTCACATATATCGCATGTATCTCAAGCTAAATCATTTGTGTCGCATGGATTTGAAGCTAAACCTTCTACATTACATCGATTTGAAGCTTAATCATGTGTTTTGCATGAATTAGATGCTAACTCGATTGTTTCCCCTGTATTTGAAGCTATATCACTTATGTCGCAAGTATCTGATACTAAATCATTTATTTCGCTTGGATTTGAAGCTAAGCCTTCTACATCGCATTGATTTGAAGCTAAATCATTTGTTCCCCATGGATTTGAAGCTAACTCGTTTGCGTCTCCTGCATTTGAAGCTATATCACTTATATCGCAAGTATCTGAACCTAAATAATTCGTTTCGCATGGAATTGAAGCTAAACATTCTACATGGTATTGATTTGAAGCTACATCATGTGTTACGCATGGATTTGAAGCTATACAATCCAAATCGCATTGATTTGAAGCTAAATCATGTGTTTCGCTTGGATTTGAAGCTTACTCATTTGTTTCGCCTGCATTTGGAGCTGTATCATTTATATCGCAAGTATCTGAAGCTAAATCATGTGTTTCGCTTGGATATGAAGCTAAACCTTCTACATCTCATTGATTTGCATCTAAATCATGTGTTTCGCTTCGATTTGAAGCAAACTGGTTTGTTCCGCATGCAGTTGAAGCTTCGCCTTCTACTTCGCATTGATTTGAAGCCAAATCATGTGTTTCGCTTGGATATCAAGCTATCTCGTTTTATTTAGCATGCATTTGAAGATATATCATTTATATCGCAAGTATTTGAAGAAAAATCATTTGTTTCGTATGGATTTGAAGCTAACTCGATTGTTTCGCTTGCACTTGAATCTATATCACTTATATCGTAAGTATTTGAAGCTAAATCATTTGGTCCGCATGGATTTGAAGCTAAGCCTTCTTCTTCAACAGTGATTTGAAGCTAAATCATTTGTTTCGCATGGATTTGAAGCTAAACCTTCTACATCGTATTGATTTGAAGCTAAATCAGGTGTTTCGCATGGATTTGAAGCAAACTCGTTTGCTTCGTCCGCATTTCAAACTATATCAATTATATCGCAAGTATCTCAATCTAAATCATTTGTGTAGAATGGATTTGAAGCTAAACCTTCTACTTCGCATTGATTTGAAGCTAAATCATGTGTATCGCATGGATTTTGATGCTAACTCGTTTGTTTCGCCTGCATTTGAAGCTATATCATTAATATCGTGAGTATTTGAAGCTAAATGATATGTGTCGCATGGATTTGAAGCTGAACCTACTACATCGCATTGATTTGAAGCTAAATCTTGTGTATCGCATGGATTTGAAGAAAACCATCTACATCGCATTGATTTGAAGCTTAATCATGTGTTTCGCATAGATTTGAAGCTAAGCCTTCTACTTCGCATTCATTTGAAGCTAAATCATTTGTTTCGCATGGATTTGAGTATAAGCCTTGTCCTTCGAATTTATTTGAAGCTAAATCATGTGTTTCGTATGGATTTGAAGCTAAACCTTCTACATCACATTGAATTGCAGCTAAATCATGTGTTTCGCATGGATTTGAAGCTAACTCGTTCGTTTCGCACGCAGTTGTAGCTAAATAATGTATATCAGAAGTATTTGTAGCTAAACCATTAATTTTGCATGGATTTGAAGCTAATCCTTCTACTTCGCATTGATTTGAAGCTAAATCATTTGTTTCGCATGGAATTGAAGCTACCTCGTTTGTTCCTCCTGCTTTTGAAGCTATATCACTTATATCGCAAGTATTTGAAGCTAGATCATATGTGTCGAATGGATTTGAAGCTGAACCTACTACATCGCATTGATTTGAAGCTAAATCATGTGTTTCGTTTGGATTTGAAGCTAAACCTTCTACATCGCATTAATTTGAAGCTAAATCGTGTGTTTCGCATGGATTTGAAGCTAACTCGTTTGTTTCGCATGCAGTTGTAGCTGAATATTGTATATCACAAGTATTTGTAACTAAACCATTTGTTTCGCATGGATTAGAAGCTACGCCTTCTACTTCGCATTGATTTGAAGCTAAATCATTTGCTTCGCATGGAATTGAAGCTACCTCGTTTGTTCCTCCTGTATTTGAAGCTATATCACTTATATCGCATGGATTTGAAGCTGAACCTACTACATCGCATTGATTTGAAGCTAAATCTTGTGTATCGCATGTATTTGAAGCTATAGCTTCTACATCGCATTGATTTGCAGGTAAATCATGTGTTTCGCATGGATTTGAAGCTAACTCGTTCGTTGCGCATGCAGTTAAAACTAAATAACATATTTCACAAGTATTTGAAGCTAAACCATTTGTTTGGCATGGGTTTGAAGCTAAGCCTTCTACTTCGCATTCATTTGAAGCTAAATCATTTGTTTCGCATGGATTTGAGTCTAACTCGTTCGTTGCGCATGCAGTTAAAACTAAATAACATATATCACAAGTATTTGAAGCTAAACCATTTGATTGGCATGGGTTTGAAGCTAAGCCTTCTACTTCGCATTCATTTGAAGCTAAATCATTTGTTTCGCATGGATTTGAATCTAAGCCTTGTCCTTCGAAATGATTTGAAACTAAATCATGTGTTTCGTATGGATTTGAAGCTAAACCTTCTACATCGCATTGATTTGAAGCTTAATCATGTGTATCGCATGGATTTGAAGCTAAACCTTCTACATCACATTGATTTGCAGCTAAATCATGTGTATCTCATGGATTTGAAGCTAACTCGTTCGTTTCGCATGCAGTTGTAGCTAAATAATGTATATCACAAGTATTTGAAGCTAAATCATTTGTTTCGCATGGATTTGAGTCTAAGCCTTGTCCTTCGAATTTATTTGAAGCTAAATCAATTGTTTCGCATGGATTTGAAGCTACGCCTTCTACTTCGCATTGATTTGAAGCTAAATCATTTGATTCGCATGGAATTGAAGCTACCTCGTTTGTTCCTCCTGCATTTGAAGCTACATCACTTATATCGCATGGATTTGAAGCTGAACCTACTACATCGCATTGATTTGAAGCTAAATCTTGTGTATCGCATGGATTTGAAGAAAAACATCTACATCGCATTGATTTGAAGCTTAATCATGTGTTTCGCATAGATTTGAAGCTAAGCCTTCTACTTCGCATTCATTTGAAGCTAAATCATTTGTTTCGCATGGATTTGAGTCTAAGCCTTGTCCTTCGAATTTATTTGAAGCTAAATCATGTGTTTCGTATGGATTTGAAGCTAAACCTTCTACATCACATTGAATTGCAGCTAAATCATGTGTTTCGCATGGATTTGAAGCTAACTCGTTCGTTTCGCACGCAGTTGTAGCTAAATAATGTATATCACAAGTATTTGTAGCTAAACCATTAGTTTTGCATGGATTTGAAGCTAATCCTTCTACTTCGCATTGATTTGAAGCTAAATCATTTGTTTCGCATGGAATTGAAGCTACCTCGTTTGTTCCTCCTGCTTTTGAAGCTATATCACTTATATCGCAAGTATTTGAAGCTAGATCATATGTGTCGAATGGATTTGAAGCTGAACCTACTACATCGCATTGATTTGAAGCTAAATCATGTGTTTCGCATGGATTTGAAGCTAAACCTTCTACATCCCATGGATTTGAAGCTAAATCATGTGTTTGGCATGGATTTCAAGCTAAACCATCTACATCGCATTGATTTGAAGCTTAATCATGTGTTTCGCATAGATTTGAAGCTAAGCCTTCTACTTCGCATTCATTTGAAGCTAAATCATTTGTTTCGCATGGATTTGAGTCTAAGCCTTGTCCTTCGAATTTATTTGAAGCTAAATCATGTGTTTCGCATGGATTTGAAGCTATAGCTTCTACATCGCATTTATTTGAAGCTTAATCATGTGTATCGCATGGATTTGAAGCTAAGCCTTCTACTTCGCATTGATTTGAAGCTGAATCATGCGTTACGCATGGATTTGGAGCTAACTCGTTTGTTTCGCATGCAGTTGGAGTTCAATCATGTATATCACACGTATTTGAAGATAAACCAGTTGTTTCGCATGGATTATAAGCTAAGCCTTCTACTTCGCATTGATTTCAAGCTGTATCATGTGTTTCACATGGATTTGAAGCTATCTCGTTTGTTTCGCCTGCATTTGAAGCTATATCATTTATATCGCAAGTATTTGATGCTAAATCATTTGTGTCGCATGGATTTGAAGCTAAGCCTTCTACTTCGCATTGATTTGAAGCTAAATCATGTGTTACGCATGGATTTGGAGCTAACTCGTTTGTTTCGCATGCAGTTGAAACTATATCACTTATATCGCAAGTATTTGAAGCTAAATCATATGTGCCGCATAGATTTGAAGCTGAACCCACTACATCGCATTGATTTGAAGCTAAACCTTCTACATTCTATTGATTTGAAGCTAAACCTTCTTCATCGCATTGATTTGTAGCTAAATCATGTGTTTCGCATGGATTAGAAGCTAACTCGTTCGTTGCGCATGCAGTTCGATCTAAATAACGTATATCACAAGTATTTGAAGCTAAACCGTTTGATTCGCATGGATTTGAAGCTAAGCCTTCTACATCGCATTGATTTGCAGCTGAATCATGTGTTTCGCATGGATTTGAAGCTGAACCTTCTACATCGCATTGATTTGCAGCTGAATCTTGTGTTTCGCATGGATTTGAAGCTAACTCGTTCGATTGGCCTGTATTTGAAGCTAGATCACTTATATCGCAAGTATTTCAAGCTAAATCATGTGTTTCGCATGATTTGAAGCTAAACCTTCTACATCGCATTGATTTGCAGCTGAATCATGTGTTTCGCATCGATTTGAAGCTAAACCTTCTACATCGCATTGATTTGAAGCTAAATCGTGTGTTTCGTGTGGATTTGAAGCTAACTCGTTTGTTTCGCATGCAGTGGTAGCTAAATAATGTATATCACAAGTATTTGTAGCTAAACCATTTGTTTCGCATGGATTTGAAGCTAAACTTTCTACATAGCATTGATTTGAAGCTAACTCGTTTGTGTCGCACGCAGTTAAAGCTAAATCATGTCTTTCACAAGTATTTGAAGATGAACCATTTGAATCGCATGGATTTGAACCTGAGCCTTCTACTTCGCACTGATTTGCAGCTAACTAATGTGTTTCGCATGGATTTGAAGCTAAACCTTCTACATCCCATGGATTTGAAGCCAAATCATGTGTTTGGCATGGATTTCAAGCTAAACCTTCTGCATCGCATTGATTTGCAGCTGAATCATTTGTTTCGCATGGATTTCAAGCTAACTCGTTCGTTTCGCCTGTATTTGAAGCTAGATCACTTAAATCGCAAGTATTTGAAGCTAAATCATGTGTTTCGTTTGGATTTGAAGCTAAACCTTCTACATCGCATTGATTTGAAGCTAAATCGTGTGTTTCGCATGGATTTGAAGCTAACTCGTTTGTTTCGCATGGAGTTGTAGCTGAATATTGTATATCACAAGTATTTGTAACTAAACCATTTGTTTCGTATGGATTTGAATCTAAACCTTCTACATCACATTGAATTGCATCTAAATCATGTGTTTCGCTTCGATTTGAAGCAAACTGGTTTGTTCCGCATGCAGTTGAAGCTTCGCCTTCTACTTCGCATTGATTTGAAGCCAAATCATGTGTTTCGCTTGGATATCAAGCTATCTCGTTTTATTTAGCATGCATTTGAAGATATATCATTTATATCGCAAGTATTTGAAGAAAAATCATTTGTTTCGTATGGATTTGAAGCTAACTCGATTGTTTCGCTTGCACTTGAATCTATATCACTTATATCGTAAGTATTTGAAGCTAAATCATTTGGTCCGCATGGATTTGAAGCTAAGCCTTCTTCTTCAACAGTGATTTGAAGCTAAATCATTTGTTTCGCATGGATTTGAAGCTAAACCTTCTACATCGTATTGATTTGAAGCTAAATCAGGTGTTTCGCATGGATTTGAAGCAAACTCGTTTGCTTCGTCCGCATTTCAAACTATATCAATTATATCGCAAGTATCTCAATCTAAATCATTTGTGTAGAATGGATTTGAAGCTAAACCTTCTACTTCGCATTGATTTGAAGCTAAATCATGTGTATCGCATGGATTTTGATGCTAACTCGTTTGTTTCGCCTGCATTTGAAGCTATATCATTAATATCGTGAGTATTTGAAGCTAAATGATATGTGTCGCATGGATTTGAAGCTGAACCTACTACATCGCATTGATTTGAAGCTAAATCTTGTGTATCGCATGGATTTGAAGAAAACCATCTACATCGCATTGATTTGAAGCTTAATCATGTGTTTCGCATAGATTTGAAGCTAAGC
The DNA here is from genome assembly GCF_051020955.1 of Megalopta genalis. NCBI lineage: Eukaryota > Metazoa > Arthropoda > Insecta > Hymenoptera > Halictidae > Megalopta > Megalopta genalis. The sequence goes on from NW_027477996.1 coordinate 23,279, forward strand.
CTTCTACTTCGCATTCATTTGAAGCTAAATCATTTGTTTCGCATGGATTTGAGTATAAGCCTTGTCCTTCGAATTTATTTGAAGCTAAATCATGTGTTTCGTATGGATTTGAAGCTAAACCTTCTACATCACATTGAATTGCAGCTAAATCATGTGTTTCGCATGGATTTGAAGCTAACTCGTTCGTTTCGCACGCAGTTGTAGCTAAATAATGTATATCAGAAGTATTTGTAGCTAAACCATTAATTTTGCATGGATTTGAAGCTAATCCTTCTACTTCGCATTGATTTGAAGCTAAATCATTTGTTTCGCATGGAATTGAAGCTACCTCGTTTGTTCCTCCTGCTTTTGAAGCTATATCACTTATATCGCAAGTATTTGAAGCTAGATCATATGTGTCGAATGGATTTGAAGCTGAACCTACTACATCGCATTGATTTGAAGCTAAATCATGTGTTTCGTTTGGATTTGAAGCTAAACCTTCTACATCGCATTAATTTGAAGCTAAATCGTGTGTTTCGCATGGATTTGAAGCTAACTCGTTTGTTTCGCATGCAGTTGTAGCTGAATATTGTATATCACAAGTATTTGTAACTAAACCATTTGTTTCGCATGGATTAGAAGCTACGCCTTCTACTTCGCATTGATTTGAAGCTAAATCATTTGCTTCGCATGGAATTGAAGCTACCTCGTTTGTTCCTCCTGTATTTGAAGCTATATCACTTATATCGCATGGATTTGAAGCTGAACCTACTACATCGCATTGATTTGAAGCTAAATCTTGTGTATCGCATGTATTTGAAGCTATAGCTTCTACATCGCATTGATTTGCAGGTAAATCATGTGTTTCGCATGGATTTGAAGCTAACTCGTTCGTTGCGCATGCAGTTAAAACTAAATAACATATTTCACAAGTATTTGAAGCTAAACCATTTGATTGGCATGGGTTTGAAGCTAAGCCTTCTACTTCGCATTCATTTGAAGCTAAATCATTTGTTTCGCATGGATTTGAGTCTAACTCGTTCGTTGCGCATGCAGTTAAAACTAAATAACATATATCACAAGTATTTGAAGCTAAACCATTTGATTGGCATGGGTTTGAAGCTAAGCCTTCTACTTCGCATTCATTTGAAGCTAAATCATTTGTTTCGCATGGATTTGAATCTAAGCCTTGTCCTTCGAAATGATTTGAAACTAAATCATGTGTTTCGTATGGATTTGAAGCTAAACCTTCTACATCGCATTGATTTGAAGCTTAATCATGTGTATCGCATGGATTTGAAGCTAAACCTTCTACATCACATTGATTTGCAGCTAAATCATGTGTATCTCATGGATTTGAAGCTAACTCGTTCGTTTCGCATGCAGTTGTAGCTAAATAATGTATATCACAAGTATTTGAAGCTAAATCATTTGTTTCGCATGGATTTGAGTCTAAGCCTTGTCCTTCGAATTTATTTGAAGCTAAATCAATTGTTTCGCATGGATTTGAAGCTACGCCTTCTACTTCGCATTGATTTGAAGCTAAATCATTTGATTCGCATGGAATTGAAGCAACCTCGTTTGTTCCTCCTGCATTTGAAGCTACATCACTTATATCGCATGGATTTGAAGCTGAACCTACTACATCGCATTGATTTGAAGCTAAATCTTGTGTATCGCATGGATTTGAAGAAAACCATCTACATCGCATTGATTTGAAGCTTAATCATGTGTTTCGCATAGATTTGAAGCTAAGCCTTCTACTTCGCATTCATTTGAAGCTAAATCATTTGTTTCGCATGGATTTGAGTCTAAGCCTTGTCCTTCGAATTTATTTGAAGCTAAATCATGTGTTTCGTATGGATTTGAAGCTAAACCTTCTACATCACATTGAATTGCAGCTAAATCATGTGTTTCGCATGGATTTGAAGCTAACTCGTTCGTTTCGCACGCAGTTGTAGCTAAATAATGTATATCACAAGTATTTGTAGCTAAACCATTAGTTTTGCATGGATTTGAAGCTAATCCTTCTACTTCGCATTGATTTGAAGCTAAATCATTTGTTTCGCATGGAATTGAAGCTACCTCGTTTGTTCCTCCTGCTTTTGAAGCTATATCACTTATATCGCAAGTATTTGAAGCTAGATCATATGTGTCGAATGGATTTGAAGCTGAACCTACTACATCGCATTGATTTGAAGCTAGATCATGTGTTTCGCATGGATTTGAAGCTAAACCTTCTACATCCCATGGATTTGAAGCTAAATCATGTGTTTGGCATGGATTTCAAGCTAAACCATCTACATCGCATTGATTTGAAGCTTAATCATGTGTTTCGCATAGATTTGAAGCTAAGCCTTCTACTTCGCATTCATTTGAAGCTAAATCATTTGTTTCGCATGGATTTGAGTCTAAGCCTTGTCCTTCGAATTTATTTGAAGCTAAATCATGTGTTTCGCATGGATTTGAAGCTATAGCTTCTACATCGCATTTATTTGAAGCTTAATCATGTGTATCGCATGGATTTGAAGCTAAGCCTTCTACTTCGCATTGATTTGAAGCTGAATCATGCGTTACGCATGGATTTGGAGCTACTCGTTTGTTTCGCATGCAGTTGAAGTTCAATCATGTATATCACACGTATTTGAAGATAAACCAGTTGTTTCGCATGGATTATAAGCTAAGCCTTCTACTTCGCATTGATTTCAAGCTGTATCATGTGTTTCACATGGATTTGAAGCTATCTCGTTTGTTTCGCCTGCATTTGAAGCTATATCATTTATATCGCAAGTATTTGATGCTAAATCATTTGTGTCGCATGGATTTGAAGCTAAGCCTTCTACTTCGCATTGATTTGAAGCTAAATCATGTGTTACGCATGGATTTGGAGCTAACTCGTTTGTTTCGCATGCAGTTGAAACTATATCACTTATATCGCAAGTATTTGAAGCTAAATCATATGTGCCGCATAGATTTGAAGCTGAACCCACTACATCGCATTGATTTGAAGCTAAACCTTCTACATTCTATTGATTTGAAGCTAAACCTTCTTCATCGCATTGATTTGTAGCTAAATCATGTGTTTTCGCATGGATTAGAAGCTAACTCGTTCGTTGCGCATGCAGTTCGATCTAAATAACGTATATCACAAGTATTTGAAGCTAAACCATTTGATTCGCATGGATTTGAAGCTAAGCCTTCTACATCGCATTGATTTGCAGCTGAATCATGTGTTTTCGCATGGATTTGAAGCTGAACCTTCTACATCGCATTGATTTGCAGCTGAATCTTGTGTTTCGCATGGATTTGAAGCTAACTCGTTCGATTGGCCTGTATTTGAAGCTAGATCACTTATATCGCAAGTATTTCAAGCTAAATCATGTGTTTCGCATGATTTGAAGCTAAACCTTCTACATCGCATTGATTTGCAGCTGAATCATGTGTTTCGCATCGATTTGAAGCTAAACCTTCTACATCGCATTGATTTGAAGCTAAATCGTGTGTTTCGTGTGGATTTGAAGCTAACTCGTTTGTTTCGCATGCAGTGGTAGCTAAATAATGTATATCACAAGTATTTGTAGCTAAACCATTTGTTTCGCATGGATTTGAAGCTAAACTTTCTACATAGCATTGATTTGAAGCTAACTCGTTTGTGTCGCACGCAGTTAAAGCTAAATCATGTCTTTCACAAGTATTTGAAGATGAACCATTTGAATCGCATGGATTGAACCTGAGCCTTCTACTTCGCACTGATTTGCAGCTAACTAATGTGTTTCGCATGGATTTGAAGCTAAACCTTCTACATCCCATGGATTTGAAGCCAAATCATGTGTTTGGCATGGATTTCAAGCTAAACCTTCTGCATCGCATTGATTTGCAGCTGAATCATTTGTTTCGCATGGATTTGAAGCTAACTCGTTCGTTTCGCCTGTATTTGAAGCTAGATCACTTAAATCGCAAGTATTTGAAGCTAAATCATGTGTTTCGTTTGGATTTGAAGCTAAACCTTCTACATCGCATTGATTTGAAGCTAAATCGTGTGTTTCGCATGGATTTGAAGCTAACTCGTTTGTTTCGCATGGAGTTGTAGCTGAATATTGTATATCACAAGTATTTGTAACTAAACCATTTGTTTCGTATGGATTTGAATCTAAACCTTCTACATCACATTGAATTGCAGCTAAATCATGTGTTTCGCATGGATTTGAAGCTAACTCGTTCGTTTCGCACGCAGTTGTAGCTAAATAATGTATATCACAAGTATTTGTAGCTAAACCATTAGTTTTGCATGGATTTGAAGCTAATCCTTCTACTTCGCATTGATTTGAAGCTAAATCATTTGTTTCGCATGGAATTGAAGCTACCTCGTTTGTTCCTCCTGCTTTTGAAGCTATATCACTTATATCGCAAGTATTTGAAGCTAGATCATATGTGTCGAATGGATTTGAAGCTGAACCTACTACATCGCATTGATTTGAAGCTAAATCATGTGTTTCGTTTGGATTTGAAGCTAAACCTTCTACATCGCATTAATTTGAAGCTAAATCGTGTGTTTCGCATGGATTTGAAGCTAACTCGTTTGTTTCGCATGCAGTTGTAGCTGAATATTGTATATCACAAGTATTTGTAACTAAACCATTTGTTTCGCATGGATTAGAAGCTACGCCTTCTACTTCGCATTGATTTGAAGCTAAATCATTTGCTTCGCATGGAATTGAAGCTACCTCGTTTGTTCCTCCTGTATTTGAAGCTATATCACTTATATCGCATGGATTTGAAGCTGAACCTACTACATCGCATTGATTTGAAGCTAAATCTTGTGTATCGCATGTATTTGAAGCTATAGCTTCTACATCGCATTGATTTGCAGGTAAATCATGTGTTTCGCATGGATTTGAAGCTAACTCGTTCGTTGCGCATGCAGTTAAAACTAAATAACATATTTCACAAGTATTTGAAGCTAAACCATTTGATTGGCATGGGTTTGAAGCTAAGCCTTCTACTTCGCATTCATTTGAAGCTAAATCATTTGTTTCGCATGGATTTGAGTCTAACTCGTTCGTTGCGCATGCAGTTAAAACTAAATAACATATATCACAAGTATTTGAAGCTAAACCATTTGATTGGCATGGGTTTGAAGCTAAGCCTTCTACTTCGCATTCATTTGAAGCTAAATCATTTGTTTCGCATGGATTTGAATCTAAGCCTTGTCCTTCGAAATGATTTGAAACTAAATCATGTGTTTCGTATGGATTTGAAGCTAAACCTTCTACATCGCATTGATTTGAAGCTTAATCATGTGTATCGCATGGATTTGAAGCTAAACCTTCTACATCACATTGATTTGCAGCTAAATCATGTGTATCTCATGGATTTGAAGCTAACTCGTTCGTTTCGCATGCAGTTGTAGCTAAATAATGTATATCACAAGTATTTGAAGCTAAATCATTTGTTTCGCATGGATTTGAGTCTAAGCCTTGTCCTTCGAATTTATTTGAAGCTAAATCAATTGTTTCGCATGGATTTGGAGCTAACTCGTTTGTTTCGCATGCAGTTGAAGTTCAATCATGTATATCACAAGTATTTGAAGATAAACCAGTTGTTTCGCATGGATTATAAGCTAAGCCTTCTACTTCGCATTGATTAGAAGCTAAATCATGTGTTTCGCATGATATTGAAGTTAAATCGTTTGTTTCGTCTGAATTTGCAGCTAATTCGTGTATTTCGCACAAATCTGAAGCTAAATTGTTCATATCGCATGAATTTGAAGCCAAATCGTATGGTTAAAATCGCTATTCCGCACGAATTTGAAGCGACATCGTGTGTTTCGCATGATATTAGGGCTAAATCGTATGTTTCGCGTGACTTTGAAGCTAGCTCGTGTATTTCGCATGAATCTGAAGCTAAATTGTTCATTTCGCATAAATTTGAAGCAAAATCGATTATTTAAAATCGTTATTTCGCACGAATTTGAAGCGAAATCGTGTGTTTCGGATGATATTGAAGCAAAATCGTATGTTTCGCGTGAATTTGAAGCTAATTAGTGTATTTCGGATGAATCCGAAACTAAATTGTACTTTTCGCAAGAATTTGAAGCTAAATCGTTTGTTTAAAATCGCTATTTCGCACGAATTTGAATCGAGATCGTGTATATCGCAGGATATTGAAGTTAAATCGTTTGTTTCGTCTGAATTTGCAGCAAATTCGTGTATTTCACATGAATCTGAAGTTAAATTGTTCATATCGCATGAATTTGAAGCTAAATCGTTTGTTTAAAATCGCTATTTCGCAAGAATTTAAAACGAAATCGTGTTTATCTCATGATATTGAAGTTAAATCGTTTGTTTCGTCTGAATTTGCAGCTAATTCGTGTATTTCACATGAATCTGAAATTAAATTGTTCATATCGCATGAATTTGAAGCTAAATCGTTTGTTTCGCGTGGATTTAAATATAGATCGTGTAATTCGAATTAATTTGAAGCTAAACTGTTCATTTGGCATGAATTTGAAGCTAAATCGTTTGTTTAAAATCGCTATTTCGCACGAATTTGAAGCGAAATCGTGTATATCGCATGATATTGAAGTTAAAACGTTTGTTTCGTGTGAATTTGAAGCTAATTCGTGTATTTCGCATGAATCCGAATCTAAATTATACTTTTCGCATGAATTTGAAGCTAAATCGTTTGTTTAAAATCGCTATTTCACACAAATTTGAATCGAGATCGTGTATATCGCATGATATTGAAGTAAAATCGTTTGTTTCGTCTGAATTTGCAGCTAATTCGTGTATTTCACATGAATCTGAAGTTAAATTGTTCATATCGCATGATTTTGAAGTTAAATCGTTTGTTTCGCGTGGATTTAAATCTAGATCGTGTAATTCGAATTAATTTGAAGCTAAACTGTTCATTTGGCATGAATTTGAAGCTAAATCGTTGGTTTAAAATCGCTATTTTGCACGAATTTCAATCGAAAACGTGTGTTTCGCATGATATTGAAGGTAAATCGTATGTTTCGCGTTGAGTTAAAGCTAATTCGTGTATTTCGCATGAATCTGAAGCTAAATTGTTCATTTCGCATGAATTTGAAGCTAAATCGTTTGTTTAAAATCGCTATTGCGCAAGAATTTAAAACGAAATCGTGTTTATCGAATGATATTGAAGTTAAATCGTTTGTTTCGTCTGAATTTGCAGCTAATTCGTGTATTTCACATGAATCTGAAGTTAAATTGTTCATATCGCATGAATTTGAAGCTGAATCGTTTGTTTCGCGTGGATTTAAATCTAGATCGTGTAATTCGAATTAATTTGAAGCTAAACTGTTCATTTGGCATGAATTTGAAGCTAAATCGTTTGTTTAAAATCGCTATTTCGCACGAATTTGAAGCGAAATCGTGTATATCCCATATATTGAAGTTAAAACGTTTGTTTCGTGTGAATTTGAAGCTAGTTAGTGTATTTCGCATGAATCCGAAACTAAATTGTACTTTTCGCAAGAATTTGAAGCTAAATCGTTTGTTTAAAATCGCTATTTCGCACGAATTTGAATCGAGATCGTGTATATCGCAGGATATTGAAGTTAAATCGTTTGTTTCCTCTGAATTTGCAGCTAATTCGTGTACTTCACATGAATCTGAAGTTAAATGGTTCATCTCGCATGGATTTGAATCTAAATCGTATGATTAAAATCGCTATTTCGCACGAATTTGAAGCGACGTCGTGTGTTTCGCATGATATTGGTGCTAAATCGTATGTTTTGCGTGAATGTGAAGCTAATTCGTGTATTTTGCATGAATCTGAAGCTAAATTGTTCATTTCGCAAGAATTTGAAGCTAAATCGTTTGTTTAAAATCGCTATTTCGCAAGAATTTAAAACGAAATCGTGTTTATCGAATGATATTGAAGTTAAATCGTTTGTTTCGTCTGAATTTGCAGCTAATTCGGGTATTTCACATGAATCTGAAGCTAAATTGTTCATTTTGCATAAATTTGAAGCAAAATCGATTATTTAAAATCGTTATTTCGCACGAATTTGAAGCGAAATCGTGTGTTTCTGATGATATTGAAGCTAAATCGTATGCTTCGCGTGAATTTGAAGCTAGTTAGTGTATTTCGCATGAATCCGAAACTAAATTGTACTTTTCGCACGAATTTGAAGCTAAATCGTTTGTTTAAAATCGCTGTTTCGCACGAATTTGAATCGAGATCGTGTATATCGCAGGATATTGAAGTTAAATCGTTTGTTTCGTCTGAATTTGCAGCTAATTCGTGTATTTCACATGAATCTGAAGTTAAATTGTTCATATCGCATGAATTTGAAGCTAAATCGTTTGTTTAAAATCGCTATTTCGCAAGAATTTAAAACGAAATCGTGTTTATCGAATGATATTGAAGTTAAATCGTTTGTTTCGTCTGAATTTGCAGCTAATTCGTGTTTTTCACATGAATCTGAAGTTAAATTGTTCATATCGCGTGAATTTGAAGCTAAATCGTTTGTTTAAAATCGTTATTTCGCACGAATTTAAAGCGAAATCGTGTATATCGCATGATATTGAAGTTAAAACGTTTGTTTCGTGTGAATTTGAAGCTAATTCGTGTATTTCGCATGAATCCGAATCTAAATTGTACTTTTCGCATGAATTTGAAGCTAAATCGTTTGTTTAAAATCGCTATTTCACACAAATTTGAATCGAGATCGTGTATATCGCATGATTTTGAAGTTAAATCGTTTGTTTCGTCTGAATTTGCAGCTAATTCGTGTTTTTCACATGAATCTGAAGTTAAATTGTTCATATCGCGTGAATTTGAAGCTAAATAGTTTGTTTAAAATCGCTATTTCACACGAATTTGAAGCGAAATCGTATGTTTCGCATGATATTGAAATTAAATCGTTTGTTTCGTGTGAATTTGAACCTAATTCGTGTATTTCGCACAAATCTGAAGCTAAATTGTTCATATCGCATGAATTTGAAGCTAAATCGTATGGTTAAAATCGCTATTTCGTACGAATTTGAAGCGACATCGTTGTGTTTCGCATGATATTGGGGCTAAATCGTATGTTTCGCGTGAATTTGAAGCTAATTCGTGTATTTCGCATGAATCTGAAGATAAATTGTTCATTTCGCATGAATTTGAAGCTAAATCGTTTGTATAAAATCGCTATTTCGCAAGAATTTAAAACGAAATCGTGTTTATCGCATTATATTGAAGTTAAATCGTTTGTTTCGTCTGAATTTGCAGCTAATTCGTGTATTTCACATGAATCTGAAGTTAAATTGTTCATATCGCATGAATTTGAAGCTAAATCGTTTGTTTAAAATCGCTATTTCGCAAGAATTTAAAACGAAATCGTGTTTATCGCATGATATTGAAGTTAAATCGTTTGTTTCGTCTGAATTTGCAGCTAATTCGTGTTTTTCACATGAATCTGAAGTTAAATTGTTCATATCGCGTGAATTTGAAGCTAAATCGTTTGTTTAAAATCGTTATTTCGCACGAATTTAAAGCGAAATCGTGTATATCGCATGATATTGAAGTTAAAACGTTTGTTTCGTGTGAATTTGAAGCTAATTCGTGTATTTCGCATGAATCCGAATCTAAATTGTACTTTTCGCATGAATTTGAAGCTAAATCGTTTGTTTAAAATCGCTATTTCACACAAATTTGAATCGAGATCGTGTATATCGCATGATATTGAAGTAAAATCGTTTGTTTCGTCTGAATATGCAGCTAATTCGTGTATTTCACATGAATCTGAAGTTAAATTGTTCATATCGCATGATTTTGAAGTTAAATCGTTTGTTTCGCGTGGATTTAAATCTAGATCGTGTAAATCGAATTAATTTGAAGCTAAACTGTTCATTTGGCATGAATTTGAAGCTACATCGTTTGTTTAAAATCGCTATTTCGCACGAATTTGAAGCGACATCGTGTGTTTCGCATGATATTGGGGCTATATCGTATGTTTCGCGTGAATTTGAAGTTAATTCGTGTATTTCGCATGAATCTGAACCTAAATTGTTCATTTCGCATGAATTTGAATATAAATCGTTTTTTTTAAATCGCTATTTCGCAAGAATTTAAAACGAAATCGTATTTATCGCATGATATTGAAGTTAAATCGTTTGTTTCGTGTGAATTTGCAGCTAATTCGTGTATTTCACATGATTCTGAAGTTAAATTGTTCATATCGCATGAATTTGAAGCTAAATCGTTTGTTTCGCGTGGATTTAAATCTAGATCGTGTAATTCGAATTAATTTGAAGCTAAACTGTTCATTTGGCATGAATTTGAAGCTAAATCGTTTGTTTAAAATCGCTATTTCGCACGAATTTGAAGCGAAATCGTGTATATCGCATGATATTGAAGTTAAAACGTTTGTTTCGTGTGAATTTGAAGCTAGTTAGTGTATTTCGCATGAATCCGAAACTAAATTGTACTTTTCGCAATAATTTGAAGCTAAATCGTTTGTTTAAAATCGCTATTTCGCACGAATTTGAATCGAGATCGTGTATATCGCAGGATATTGAAGTTAAATCGATGTTTCGTCTGAATTTGCAGCTAATTCGTGTACTTCACATGAATCTGAAGTTAAATTGTTCATATCGCATGAATTTGAAGCTGAATCGTTTGTTTCGCGTGGATTTAAATCTAGATCGTGTAATTCGAATTAATTTGAAGCTAAACTGTTCATTTGGCATGAATTTGAAGCTAAATCGTTTGTTTAAAATCGCTATTTCGCACGAATTTGAAGCGAAATCGTGTGTTTCGGATGATATTGAAGTTAAAACGTTTGTTTCGTGTGAATTTGAAGCTAATTCGTGTATTTCGCATGAATTCGAAACTAAATTGTACTTTTCGCAAGAATTTGAAGCTAAATCGTTTGTTTAAAATCGCTATTTCGCAAGAATTTAAAACGAAATCGTGTTTATCGCATGATATTGAAGTTAAATCGTTTGTTTCGTCTGAATTTGCAGCTAATTCGTGTATTTCACATGAATCTGAAGTGAAATTGTTCATATCGCATGAATTTGAAGCTGAATCGTTTGTTTCGCGTGGATTTAAATCTAGATCGTGTAATTCGAATTAATTTGAAGCTAAACTGTTCATTTGGCATGAATTTGAAGCTAAATCGTTTGTTTAAAATCGCTATTTCGCACGAATTTGAAGCGAAATCGTGTATATCGCATGATATTGAAGTTAAAACGTTTGTTTCGTGTGAATTTGAAGCTAGTTAGTGTATTTCGCATGAATCCGAAACTAAATTGTACTTTTCGCAAGAATTTGAAGCTAAATCGTTTGTTTAAAATCGCTATTTCGCACGAATTTGAATCGAGATCGTGTATATCGCAGGATATTGAAGTTAAATCGTTTGTTTCGTCTGAATTTGCAGCTAATTCGTGTACTTCACATGAATCTGAAGTTAAATTGTTCATATAGCATGAATTTGAAGCTGAATCGTTTGTTTCGCGTGGATTTAAATCTAGATCGTGTAATTCGAATTAATTTGAAGCTAAACTGTTCATTTGGCATGAATTTGAAGCTAAATCGTTTGTTTAAAATCGCTATTTCGCACGAATTTGAATCGAGATCGTGTATATCGCAGGATATTGAAGTTAAATCGTTTGTTTCCTCTGAATTTGCAGCTAATTCGTGTACTTCACATGAATCTGAAGTTAAATTGTTCATCTCGCATGGATTTGAATCTAAATCGTATGATTAAAATCGCTATTTCGCACGAATTTGAAGCGACGTCGTGTGTTTCGCATGATATTGGTGCTAAATCGTATGTTTCGCGTGAATTTGAAGCTAATTCGTGTATTTTGCATGAATCTGAAGCTAAATTGTTCATTTCGCATGAATTTGAAGCTAAATCGTTTGTTTAAAATCGCTATTTCGCAAGAATTTAAAACGAAATCGTGTTTATCGAATGATATTGAAGTTAAATCGTTTGTTTCGTCTGAATTTGCAGCTAATTCGGGTATTTCACATGAATCTGAAGCTAAATTGTTCATTTTGCATAAATTTGAAGCAAAATCGATTATTTAAAATCGTTATTTCGCACGAATTTGAAGCGAAATCGTGTGTTTCGGATGATATTGAAGCTAAATCGTATGCTTCGCGTGAGTTTGAAGCTAGTTAGTGTATTTCGCATGAATCCGAAACTAAATTGTACTTTTCGCACGAATTTGAAGCTAAATCGTTTGTTTAAAATCGCTATTTCGCACGAATTTGAATCGAGATCGTGTATATCGCAGGATATTGAAGTTAAATCGTTTGTTTCGTCTGAATTTGCAGCTAATTCGTGTATTTCACATGAATCTGAAGTTAAATTGTTCATATCGCATGAATTTGAAGCTAAATCGTTTGTTTTAAATCGCTATTTCGCAAGAATTTAAAACGAAATCGTGTTTATCGCATGATATTGAAGTTAAATCGTTTGTTTCGTCTGAATTTGCAGCTAATTCGTGTTTTTCACATGAATCTGAAGTTAAATTGTTCATATCGCGTGAATTTGAAGCTAAATCGTTTGTTTAAAATCGTTATTTCGCACGAATTTAAAGCGAAATCGTGTATATCGCATGATATTGAAGTTAAAACGTTTGTTTCGTGTGAATTTGAAGCTAATTCGTGTATTTCGCATGAATCCGAATCTAAATTGTACTTTTCGCATGAATTTGAAGCTAAATCGTTTGTTTAAAATCGCTATTTCGCACGAATTTGAATCGAGATCGTGTTTATCGCATTATATTGAAGTTAAATCGTTTGTTTCGTCTGAATTTGCAGCTAATTCGTGTATTTCACATGAATCTGAAGTTATATTGTTCATATCGCATGAATTTGAAGCTAAATCGTTTGTTTAAAATCGCTATTTCGCAAGAATTTAAAACGAAATCGTGTTTATCGCATGATATTGAAGTTAAATCGTTTGTTTCGTCTGAATTTGCAGCTAATTCGTGTTTTTCACATGAATCTGAAGTTAAATTGTTCATATCGCGTGAATTTGAAGCTAAATCGTTTGTTTAAAATCGTTATTTCGCACGAATTTAAAGCGAAATCGTGTATATCGCATGATATTGAAGTTAAAACGTTTGTTTCGTGTGAATTTGAAGCTAATTCGTGTATTTCGCATGAATCCGAATCTAGATTGTACTTTTCGCATGAATTTGAAGCTAAATCGTTTGTTTAAAATCGCTATTTCGCACGAATTTGAAGCGAAATCGTGTATATCGCATGATATTGAAGTTAAAACGTTTGTTTCGTGTGAATTTGAAGCTAGTTAGTGTATTTCGCATGAATCCGAAACTAAATTGTACTTTTCGCAAGAATTTGAAGCTAAATCGTTTGTTTAAAATCGCTATTTCGCACGAATTTGAATCGAGATCGTGTATATCGCAGGATATTGAAGTTAAATCGTTTGTTTACTCTGAATTTGCAGCTAATTCGTGTACTTCACATGAATCTGAAGTTAAATTGTTCATCTCGCATGGATTTGAATCTAAATCGTATGATTAAAATCGCTATTTCGCACGAATTTGAAGCGACGTCGTGTGTTTCACATGATATTGGTGCTAAATCGTATGTTTCGCGTGAATTTGAAGCTAATTCGTGTATTTTGCATGAATCTGAAGCTAAATTGTTCATTTCGCATGAATTTGAAGCTAAATCGTTTGTTTAAAATCGCTATTTCGCAAGAATTTAAAACGAAATCGTGTTTATCGAATGATATTGAAGTTAAATCGTTTGTTTCGTCTGAATTTGCAGCTAATTCGGGTATTTCACATGAATCTGAAGCTAAATTGTTCATTTTGCATAAATTTGAAGCAAAATCGATTACTTAAAATCGTTATTTCGCACGAATTTGAAGCGAAATCGTGTGTTTCGGATGATATTGAAGCTAAATCGTATGCTTCGCGTGAATTTGAAGCTAGTTAGTGTATTTCGCATGAATCCGAAACTAAATTGTACTTTTCGCACGAATTTGAAGCTAAATCGTTTGTTTAAAATCGCTATTTCGCACGAATTTGAATCGAGATCGTGTTTATCGCATTATATTGAAGTTAAATCGTTTGTTTCGTCTGAATTTGCAGCTAATTCGTGTATTTCACATGAATCTGAAGTTATATTGTTCATATCGCATGAATTTGAAGCTAAATCGTTTGTTTAAAATCGCTATTTCGCAAGAATTTGAAGCGAAATCGTATGTTTCGCATGATATTGAAATTAAATCGTTTGTTTCGTGTGAATTTGAACCTAATTCGTGTATTTCGCACAAATCTGAAGCTAAATTGTTCATATCGCATGAATTTGAAGCTAAATCGTATGGTTAAAATCGCTATTTCGTACGAATTTGAAGCGACATCGTTGTGTTTCGCATGATATTGGTGCTAAATCGTATGTTTCGCGTGAATTTGAAGCTAATTCGTGTATTTCGCATGAATCTGAAGATAAATTGTTCATTTCGCATGAATTTGAAGCTAAATCGTTTGTATAAAATCGCTATTTCGCAAGAATTTAAAACGAAATCGTGTTTATCGCATTATATTGAAGTTAAATCGTTTGTTTCGTCTGAATTTGCAGCTAATTCGTGTATTTCACATGAATCTGAAGTTAAATTGTTCATATCGCATGAATTTGAAGCTAAATCGTTTGTTTAAAATCGCTATTTCGCAAGAATTTAAAACGAAATCGTGTTTATCGCATGATATTGAAGTTAAATCGTTTGTTTCGTCTGAATTTGCAGCTAATTCGTGTTTTTCACATGAATCTGAAGTTAAATTGTTCATATCGCGTGAATTTGAAGCTAAATCGTTTGTTTAAAATCGTTATTTCGCACGAATTTAAAGCGAAATCGTGTATATCGCATGATATTGAAGTTAAAACGTTTGTTTCGTGTGAATTTGAAGCTAATTCGTGTATTTCGCATGAATCCGAATCTAAATTGTACTTTTCGCATGAATTTGAAGCTAAATCGTTTGTTTAAAATCGCTATTTCGCACGAATTTGAATCGAGATCGTGTATATCGCAGGATATTGAAGTTAAATCGTTTGTTTCGTCTGAATTTGCAGCTAATTCGTGTATTTCACATGAATCTGAAGTTAAATTGTTCATATCGCATGAATTTGAAGCTAAATCGTTTGTTTAAAATCGCTATTTCGCAAGAATTTAAAACGAAATCGTGTTTATCGCATGATATTGAAGTTAAATCGTTTGTTTCGTCTGAATTTGCAGCTAATTCGTGTATTTCGCATGAATCCGAATCTAAATTGTACTTTTCGCATGAATTTGAAGCTAAATCGTTTGTTTAAAATCGCTATTTCGCACGAATTTGAAGCGAAATCGTGTATATCGCATGATATTGAAATTAAATCGTTTGTTTCGTGTGAATTTGAACCTAATTCGTGTATTTCGCACAAATCTGAAGCTAAATTGTTCATATCGCATGAATTTGAAGCTAAATCGTATGGTTAAAATCGCTATTTCGTACGAATTTGAAGCGACATCGTTGTGTTTCGCATGATATTGGTGCTAAATCGTATGTTTCGCGTGAATTTGAAGCTAATTCGTGTATTTCGCATGAATCTGAAGATAAATTGTTCATTTCGCATGAATTTGAAGCTAAATCGTTTGTATAAAATCGCTATTTCGCAAGAATTTAAAACGAAATCGTGTTTATCGCATTATATTGAAGTTAAATCGTTTGTTTCGTCTGAATTTGCAGCTAATTCGTGTATTTCACATGAATCTGAAGTTAAATTGTTCATATCGCATGAATTTGAAGCTAAATCGTTTGTTTAAAATCGCTATTTCGCAAGAATTTAAAACGAAATCGTGTTTATCGCATGATATTGAAGTTAAATCGTTTGTTTCGTCTGAATTTGCAGCTAATTCGTGTTTTTCACATGAATCTGAAGTTAAATTGTTCATATCGCGTGAATTTGAAGCTAAATCGTTTGTTTAAAATCGTTATTTCGCACGAATTT
Source organism: Megalopta genalis (assembly GCF_051020955.1). Classification (NCBI taxonomy): domain Eukaryota; kingdom Metazoa; phylum Arthropoda; class Insecta; order Hymenoptera; family Halictidae; genus Megalopta; species Megalopta genalis. The sequence goes on from NW_027477996.1 coordinate 39,245, forward strand.
AAAGCGAAATCGTGTATATCGCATGATATTGAAGTTAAAACGTTTGTTTCGTGTGAATTTGAAGCTAATTCGTGTATTTCGCATGAATCCGAATCTAAATTGTACTTTTCGCATGAATTTGAAGCTAAATCGTTTGTTTAAAATCGCTATTTCGCACGAATTTGAATCGAGATCGTGTATATCGCAGGATATTGAAGTTAAATCGTTTGTTTCGTCTGAATTTGCAGCTAATTCGTGTATTTCACATGAATCTGAAGTTAAATTGTTCATATCGCATGAATTTGAAGCTAAATCGTTTGTTTAAAATCGCTATTTCGCAAGAATTTAAAACGAAATCGTGTTTATCGCATGATATTGAAGTTAAATCGTTTGTTTCGTCTGAATTTGCAGCTAATTCGTGTATTTCGCATGAATCCGAATCTAAATTGTACTTTTCGCATGAATTTGAAGCTAAATCGTTTGTTTAAAATCGCTATTTCGCACGAATTTGAAGCGAAATCGTGTATATCGCATGATATTGAAGTTAAAACGTTTGTTTCGTGTGAATTTGAAGCTAGTTAGTGTATTTCGCATGAATCCGAAACTAAATTGTACTTTTCGCAAGAATTTGAAGCTAAATCGTTTGTTTAAAATCGCTATTTCGCACGAATTTGAATCGAGATCGTGTATATCGCAGGATATTGAAGTTAGATCGTTTGTTTCGTCTGAATTTGCAGCTAATTCGTGTACTTCACATGAATCTGAAGTTAAATTGTTCATATCGCATGAATTTGAAGCTGAATCGTTTGTTTCGCGTGGATTTAAATCTAGATCGTGTAATTCGAATTAATTTGAAGCTAAACTGTTCATTTGGCATGAATTTGAAGCTAAATCGTTTGTTTAAAATCGCTATTTCGCACGAATTTGAATCGAGATCGTGTATATCGCAGGATATTGAAGTTAAATCGTTTGTTTCCTCTGAATTTGCAGCTAATTCGTGTACTTCACATGAATCTGAAGTTAAATTGTTCATCTCGCATGGATTTGAATCTAAATCGTATGATTAAAATCGCTATTTCGCACGAATTTGAAGCGACGTCGTGTGTTTCACATGATATTGGTGCTAAATCGTATGTTTCGCGTGAATTTGAAGCTAATTCGTGTATTTTGCATGAATCTGAAGCTAAATTGTTCATTTCGCATGAATTTGAAGCTAAATCGTTTGTTTAAAATCGCTATTTCGCAAGAATTTAAAACGAAATCGTGTTTATCGAATGATATTGAAGTTAAATCGTTTGTTTCGTCTGAATTTGCAGCTAATTCGGGTATTTCACATGAATCTGAAGCTAAATTGTTCATTTTGCATAAATTTGAAGCAAAATCGATTATTTAAAATCGTTATTTCGCACGAATTTGAAGCGAAATCGTGTGTTTCGGATGATATTGAAGCTAAATCGTATGCTTCGCGTGAATTTGAAGCTAGTTAGTGTATTTCGCATGAATCCGAAACTAAATTGTACTTTTCGCACGAATTTGAAGCTAAATCGTTTGTTTAAAATCGCTATTTCGCACGAATTTGAATCGAGATCGTGTTTATCGCATTATATTGAAGTTAAATCGTTTGTTTCGTCTGAATTTGCAGCTAATTCGAG